>NC_057798.1:214109834-214230311 GCF_018294505.1 Triticum aestivum
TAAAGGGCTTTAAAAGAAATGCCACAGTCGGACATCGGGGCGACATCACAGAAAGGGCTTTAAAAGAAATGCCACAGTCGGGCGTCTTAGCGACACCACATAAAGGGCATTAAAAAAATGCCATAGTCGGGCGTCTTAGCGACACCACATAAAGGGCTTTGAAAGAAATGCCACAGTCGGACGTCTGAGTGACATCGCAGAAAGGGCTTTTATTCACAAGTAAATAATACTCATAGTAAACATTTAATTCATGAGAATAAATGGGTTAGTCCATCCACAGGAATAATCATTTAACCGGACTTAGCACTCATGCGATTCACCGGAGTCTCTGTCATCAAACTGATACTGTTAGGACAAGCTAATACGAATTTGGACATGGAATAGATGATTCGAGGAATATATGACTCTGCAGAGTTTGTACAAAAATTTTCCCACAGCCAACGGATTTCCGTAGTCACGAAGGACTAGTTCCGTTTACGGTATTTCGGAAGAAAACACAGCTAACCAGTACACACCCATCCTACCTCTCGATGCTAGGAATCACCCTAGACATCGTCCAAGAAAAACTTTTGAGACGGGGAGATCACAATCTCGAATAGCATGGGATCAAATTTATATACGCGCGCTCTAAGGGGTGCCCCCCTCTCGGTCCCAACCAGAAACACCCATGCCCCCTGACCGGATGACTGGCTTTAATCCAGGGCCGTGGAACTATCATCACGGCCTCTCCTTTTGGTGTGTACCAGAAAAGCGGTTTGCAACTTACTAAACCATATTCCTTGCGGAAAACATGTGGTAGTACAGGGAAGGAAATGAGAGGAACTGGACCGATACGGTTTGACACTGAAGTCACATAGTCTGGCATAAGACTGGCATGCTACGACACTGCCATCTTACCCATCCTCATGCCAACACATGGCCGTTCATACTCACATCCATCCACTTATGGATCATCGAACTCACTTACCTCAATATTGCATAAAATAACGTTCATCGATATGCTCCTCAACATGCCATGAAACTAACTAAATGCAAAACATGCCAGGACACTCATCATATCAAAAGTTCAAACATGCTTGCCTGGTTCAGAGTAGTCGGAGCCTAGCTCGGTGAAGTTCGCGGCTCCGTCACCTCCTTCGGTATCTACGGTATAAAGAAAATATATGCGCTATCGTAAATACCAAGGGGTGCACAAAAAGTATTCCAAATATTTTTCAAATAAATCTGATAAAAAACTAGACAAAATTTTAAAGAGAACAGAAAAAGAATCAATCAAAAATACTTTTCTGTTTAAAAGTTATAAAGGTTTTTGCCCAGGGACTCATCTGTAATGATACAGAAAGTTTCCAGGGGCTAGCTTATAAAAACAGAAACGCTTCGGCAAAAACTACGCCAGCCCAAAGGGAAAACGCATTTTGCCCGAAGGCGCTTTCAGAAAACGATTCAATAGAGAGGGCAGAGAGGCTGACGGTGGGGTCCCACTCGTCAGGTTTGAACTTTCAAAAAGGGGGGGGACGAAGCTCGTCGGTGCCCGAGAGCCGCGGTGGTCGCCGGCGGCGATCCACGGCGAGGCAGGGGGATCGGAGGGTACCTCCGTGCTTAGGGCGCCATTCCGCGTCGGTTGGTGGTGGTGGTGGTCGCCGGCGAGTACCACGTCGATGGCGAGCTTTGCTCCGGCGGATGGCGGCTCGGGTGGTCGAGGGACTCGTCGGAGAAGGCTGCAGAGATCAAATTGAGGAGGGGGTTAGGCTCCTGGTAGCTAGAGAGGGTAACGGACGGGGTTTGGGCGCCGGAGATGGCCTCACTGGAGCGAATCGTGGTGGAGGCCGAGGCGGATCGGGGCGGCCGGAGTTGGGGGAGGAGACCTCCTCGAGGACCTTCTAGTGGCCTGGCGGGGCGTTGGTGAGGAGTGGTGATGATGCATGCACGAGGGTGAGCTCGGGGGCCCTTTTTATAGGCGTCCCGAGGCGGTTGCCGTGAACGGGGATCTCCGGCGAGTGATTACGGCGGTGCTGTGGATGTGCAGTGGGATTAGGGGCTTGGGCATCGTCGTTGAGGTCCACCGGTTCCATTTAGGTGCTAAACGGGCTGGGATTTGGTGCTATGGGCGAGCTTGACGGAACGGGGGTGGCGCGGCCCGTCGGCGGCAGGGAGCACGTTCCGTGCTTGCCGGGCCACGGCGACGGTGCCACGGGCATGCGCTGGCATGCATGAGGCCACGCGGAGAGCAGAGGGGCGTTGGGCGGCGCCGAACGGCGTTGAGCAGCCGTTCCGTCCCCTGTCGGCCGCTACGGGAGGTCCCGACGCCGCAGAAGACGCCGACGAGGGCGGGCCAGCGTGCCACCGACGCCAGGAAGAGGCCAAGTGCGCGTGTGGTGCTCCAGACAGTAGGAAGAGGCAGCGAGGAACGTGCCAAGTGCACTGTGAACGTGCGAGTGAAGCTGACGAACGAAAAATGACACTGAAGTCTGAATTTTTCTGAATTTTGAACAGCAACAGTGCATGCAAGGTGTTCGACAGAATGAATTTGGCCTCTGGTGATTTTTCCTTGAGCTGATTTTTGGTGGAGTGGCTTCTCATTGCTCAAGTAGGCTGCCTGAATTTTGGTGGAATTTTTGGAGCAGTGTAGATATGAATTTCATCAAATTTGGCAAATCTGGTCCAAACTTGCACAGACTGAATTTTGAAAATTTTGAAAAGAGGAGGAGTGGATCAAGATGGTTCTGGGTTGTGGGTACAAAGGACTATCCAGGAGAGTTGGTTTGAGGTCAAAACTCAAATGAAAAAGGGTACTTGCTTTGAAAATCACTCAGGCTCCAAATAATTTTCAGAATTGATTTGAGAGGAAAAATAATTAGAAAAAAATCCAAAACTTGCTTGGATTAGTTGGGACAGAGAACTTAGGTTGATTACAAGGAGGAGGGGAGGTTTTGGAGGGGTTTTATCACATGGGCAAAAATGCAAAGTCATGGGTGGTTTCCAAAATATGAAAATCCCAAATTTTCATAGAGTTTCATTTTAAAAGAAAACAAATTAAACTCCCAAAATGAATTTGACAGGGAACCAACAGAGAAGAAGTTTCAAAAGATCAAACACCAAAGTTTGGAAAAAAAATCCTTGCCAAAGCAAAAGGAAGTTTTTAAGAGGAAGGTTTTCTGAAAAAAAATTAAATGGCCTCTTTTCAAAAACCACAAAGTTTTTGATAAAAACCAAATTAACATTTTGGAGTGTCACACTGCACCACACACTAACCAGTAAGGAAGCGATGGCATCCCGTCGCGCCGAGTTCCTCGCCGCCCACGACCGCACACAAATGGTAGGGAAGCGATGGCATCCCGTCGTGCCGAGTTCATCGCCATTCGCAACCTCACACCTATGTGGGCGGAATTTGAAGCTGCCAAGGCCGAATGGGCGGTAGAGCAAGAGGCGGCCAAAGCCACATAGAGGGGGCGAAAAAGTCAGAAAGCACTCAAGAAAAGAGAGGCCCGCCGCCGCAACAAAGAAGAGGGCGCATGCATTGTTGCGGAGAGGTTGTCGGAGATCCAAGCACGGTTGGGTGTCGCCAACAAATCCGGGAAGGAGAACGACGGCGTATGGACGGCATGTGAGAAGTAGTAGTACTAGTAGTTAGTGTGTGTGTCTATATCTGAGTACAAGCATGTACCAGTACTACTAGTTACTACTGTAGTTTTTAGAGCAAA
Organism: Triticum aestivum; assembly: GCF_018294505.1. Classification (NCBI taxonomy): domain Eukaryota; kingdom Viridiplantae; phylum Streptophyta; class Magnoliopsida; order Poales; family Poaceae; genus Triticum; species Triticum aestivum. The sequence goes on from NC_057798.1 coordinate 214,113,536, forward strand.
TTACCAGTACATTAGCCTAGACTCAATGGAAAAATTCCTATCTTATGCATCAAATGGCATCTCTTTCTCTATAGGAATTGAGATGCATGTCATCTCACTTCCTGTGATTTTCATATTCCTATAAAATTCCTATCCTATGAACGAAAAGAGGCCTTTGCTGGAGTAACTACTGTAGCTAGCAGTACTGCTGGTACAGTAGTTTTCTTCAAGAAGCGGAATTCAATGAAGTCATGATGGTTCCTTCGTCTGAGCAACTTCATAGTGGGAAAGGTTGGGCCTATGATTTGACGGCTCATTAGTCATTATTACTGTGGCGCGACAACCGGGGTGACTCTCCCTTGGAGTTCTGTGTGCATGGCAAGTGGACCAGGATGGTCGACGTCCCACATGTTGGCGAACGGAAGTATTCTTTCTGATATCGAGGAGCAAGGAAACTGTGTGGTATAGTATCACTGCTGATTTATATTTATTTTTTATTTCTGATGAATGCTAGCGTTTCAACTCTTGTGATGAAGGAGTGCCAAACACGGCACGTGCTGGATGTCCCACACGTCAGAGAAAGGAGTGGGACATGAACAGCGTGGTAGAGCATCTCCACTTCTGGGTCGGAGACCACATGTAGTAGTACTAGTGGTATGAACGATACAAAGTGCGACCCGGAGAGAAAGACACGTCTAGTTGGAAGGTCTTCGGGAATACACGTAAACAAATATAAAAGCTAATATGTGCCTCTAATTAATATAGTAGTAGTAGAGTACTTAGGCACGTACTCCATGAAATCATCGTGCATTGCATGTAGAACATTTAGTGGTACGTAGTAAGAGACAAATGCCTATATGCCACGCATATTCATACTATTTGTGCCTTTCTACTTCACTTACTGCGCTACATTACTCAGGTTCGTATGTCCACTCCTGGGTACATGTCCATCTCGTAGTTCCAGTCCCACGTGTTCTTCGTATAGATGGAACGATCCATATCCATCGCAGTTAGTGTGGCTCCCCACGATGGAGACTCATCCAAACTATGGCCTTGTTTGGATCCATGGGTTAGAGTTAGTTTGAGCTAGTTGGGGCTCAAATAGCCCTAAAGTATCCAAACATGAGGGTTAAATTGAAGCAAGTTAGACTTGTTCGGTTCAACTGCCTCCCTAGGTGTTTGGAGAGGAATTTGCTGGCGCGAGGCGGTTCTATAGGTGGGTAGGCGGCTTGTAAGCAAAAGTTTCTCCTCGTGTCGCGAGCCACCGTACACGCGTTGGCGAGGGAGAAGGCATAGTAAGCAAGCTTCTCGTCGTTCTACAAGTTGATGGGACACATCAAAGTTATTTAGTATGTACTCTCTCCAAAAAAAGGGCTGACCATGTCATGGCTACCATCCCGTGCTCCGTCGTTGAGTACATGCACTATTCACGTGCCATCTAGGAGAAAACATATTGCATAGTACTAGGTGCCATCAAAGTGCACGACTCACTTATGCATTGCTTATCTGATTATCTCCATTTTCTTGCATGACACGTGCACCTTGATGCTAGATGTCTCGCGTGTTGGCAAAAAGATGAACAAAGCTCACGTCAAAAAAAAGAGTGGAAGAACATAGATTCCCGATGACCGAGAAGGAGCAAGGAACCTCGTGGTGAGCGTCTGCACTCATAATATTTTATATTATTCAGCGATATAAAATCAACCAATCATCTCCATAGTGGACAGGAAGAGTACGAGACATGGCAGCCCAGTGTAGTTACATCATACTAGTACATGGCTAACCCACGCTATCACCATATTTCTTGGCTTCCGCGCGACTCCTAGCTCTAGTAATCCAGGAGCCCGTATCGCTTCTAGCTCTTCGTATCTCTCAAAGTGCGGCGGTTTGGCATTTTTGTCATCTATTGAGGTCGGTCAACTCATCACATGTTAACGACATGCCAAGAGCATTCTAAAAAAAATAGTACTATACTCTATTGTTATGCCAAGAAGAGGAAGCGCTTTGACCGACGGACCAAACGAGACAGGCGTGTTGTGCCGTGAGTGGGTCCATTTTCTCGTTTTGAACTCGTTTAGAACACTTGTTTTTGACTATTGATAAGATTTTATATAGGGCCTAATGTATTCTTCGAGGATACCTTTGACTATTGATATGATTTTATATAATTTGAAAATTATATCATTTGAAGATCCTTTCACGTTCTATTTTCAAAAAAAAAAGATCCTTTCATGTACGAATTTGACTGTATGCTGATACGTCTCCAACGTATCTATAATTTTTGATTGTTACATGCTATTATATTACCCCTTTTGGATGTTTATGGGCTTTATTTTACACATTTATATCATTTTTGGGACTAACCTACTAACCGGAGGCCCAGCCCGTATTGCTATTTTTTTGCCTATTTCAGTATTTCGAAGAAAAGGAATATCCAACAGAGTCTAAACGGAATGAAACCTTCGGGAGCGTGATTTTTGGAACGAGCGTGATCCAGAGGACTTGGAGTGCAAGTCAAGAAGCAGCCGAGGCTCCCACGAGATAGGAGGGCGCCCCCCCCTGTAGGGCGCGCCCCCCTGTCTCGTGGGCCCCTCGGGCATCCACCGACGTACTTCTTCCTCCTATATAAACCTACGTACCCCGAAAACATCCAGGGGCAGACGAAACACAATTTCCACCACCGTAACCTTCTGTATTCGCGAGATCCCATCTTGGAGCCTTCGCCGGTGTTCTACCGGAGGGGGGATCGACCATGGAGGGCTTATACATCAAACCCTTGCCCCTCCGATGAGTTGTGAGTAGTTTACCACAGACCTACGGGTCCATAGTTATTAGCTATATGGCTTCTTCTCTCTTTTTGGATCTCAATACAATGTTCTCCCCCTCTCTTCTAGAGATCTATTCGATGTAAACTCTTTTTGCGGTGTGTTTGTCGAGATCCAATGAATTGTGGGTTTATGATCAAGTTTATCTGTGAATAATATTTGAGTCTTCTCTGAATTCTTTTATGTATGATTGAGTTATCTTTGCAAGTCTCTTCGAATTATCAGTTTGGTTTGGCCTACTAGATTGATCTTTCTTGCCATGGGAGAAGTGCTTAGCTTTGGGTTCAATATTGCGGTGTCCTTACCCAGTGACAGAAAGGGTTGCAAGGCACGTACTGTATTGTTGCCATTGAGGATAACAAGATGGGGTTTATATCATATTGCTTGAGTTTATCCCTCTACATCATGTCATCTTGCTTAATGCATTACTCTATTCTTATGAACTTAATACTCTAGATGCAGGCAGGAGTCGGTCGATGTGTGGAGTAATAGTAGTAGATGCAGGCAGGAGTCGGTCTACTTGTTGCGGACGTGATGCCTATACACATGATCATGCCTAGACAATCTCATAACTATTCACTTTTCTATCAATTGCTCGACAGTAATTTGTTCACCCACCGTAATACTTATGCTATCTTGAGAGAAGCCACTAGTGAAGCCTATGGCCCCCGGGTCTATCTCTTATCATATTTGCTTCCAATCTACTTTTATTTGCATCTTTACTTTTTGCATCTATATTATAAAATACCAAAAATATATTTATCTTATCATACTATCTTTATTAGATCTCACTTTCACAAGTGGCCGTGAAGGGATTAACAACCCCTTTATTGCGTTGGTTGCGAGTTCTTTCTTTGTTTGTGTAGGTGCGTGGGACTTTTGAGGAGCCTCCTACTGGATTGATACCTTGGTTCTCAAAAACTGAGGGGAATACTTACGCTACTATTGCTGCATCACCCTCTCCTCTTCGAGGAAAACCAATGCAAGTTCAAGATGTAGCAAGAAGGATTTCTGGCGCCATAGCCGGGGAGGTCTTCGCTCAAGTCAAGACATACCAAGTACCCATCACAAACCCATCTCCCTCGCATTTACATTATTTTCCATTTGCCTCTCATTTTCCTCTCCCCCACTTCACCCTTGCCGTTTTATTCGCCCTCTCTTTCCCAATCCCTCTCTCTCTCTTTTTCGCTTGCCTTTTCTGTTTGCTTGTGTGTTGGATTACTTGTTGCCATGGCGTAAGATAATACCAAATTGTGTGATTTCTCGAATACCAATAATAATGATTTCCTTTGTACTCCGATTGCTCCTATTAATGATGTTGAGTCTTGTGAAATCAATACTGCTTTGCTGAATCTTGTTATGAAAGATCAATTCGCCGGCCTTCCTAGTGAAGATGTCGCTACTCGTCTAAACAACTTTGTTGATTTGTTTGATATGCAAAAGAAGAAAGATACAGAAAACGATATTGTTAAATTGAAGTTATTTCCGTTTTCACTTAGAGATCGTGCTAAAGTTTGGTTTTCATCTTTGCCTAAAAATAGTATTGATTCTTGGAACAAGTGCAAAGATGCTTTTATCTCTAAGTATTTTCCTCCCACTAAGATCATCACTCTTAGGAATGATATTATGAATTTTAAACAACTTGATCATGAGCATGTTGCCCAATCTTGGGAAAGAATGAAATTGATGCTTCGCAATTGCCCTACTCATGGTTTGAATTTATGGATGATCATACAAAAATTTTATGCCGGTTTGAACTTTGCTTCTAGAAATCTCTTAGATTCGGCCGCTGGAGACACGTTTATGGAAATCACGTTAGGAGATGCTACAAAACTTCTTGATAATATTATGGCTAATTATTCTCAACGGCACATCGAAAGATCTTCTAGTAAAAAAAGTGCATGCTATAGAAGAAATCAATGTTTTGAGTGGAAAGATGGATGAACTTATGAAATTGTTTGCTACTAGAAATACTCCTCTTTATCCCAATGATATGCCCTTGTCTTCTTTGATTGAGAATAATAATGAATCTATGGATGTGAATTTTATTGGTAGGAATAGTATTGGAAACAATGCTTATAGAGGAAACTGACCGTTCCCTAGTAATTCCTCTAATAATTATGGAACTTCCTACAATAATTCTTATGGTAATTTTAATAAGATGCCTTCTGATTTTGAGAATAGTGTGAAAAAAATTATGATTTCTCAAAAGAATTTTAATGCTTTGCTTGAAGAAAAATTGCTCAAAGTTGATGATTTGGCTAGGAACGTTAATAGACTTTCGCTTAATGTTGATTCTCTTAAACTTAGATCTTATCCTCCTAAGCATGATATCAATGAGTCTCTCAAAGTAATGAGAATTTCCATTGATGAGTGCAAGGAAAGAACCGCTAGATTACATGCTAAAAAAGATAGCTTTATAAAAGCGTATTCTTCTAGTTTCCATGAAAATAATGATGAGGATCTTAAAGTTATTGATGCGTCTCCTATTAGATCTATGTTTTTCAATATGAATTTTGATAATTATGGGACTGATGATGAATCAACTTTGCCTAGAAGGCGTCCCAAGAATTCAGAATCTTTAGATCTTGATGCTAAATTTGGTAAAAGTGGGATTGGAGAGGTCACAACTTTAACTAGCATTGAACCCACTATCTCGGATTTCAAGGAATTTGATTATGATAATTGTTCTTTATAAGGTTGTATTTCCTTGTTTCAATCCGTTGTTAATTCTCCTCATGCTTATAGTCAAAATAAAGCTTTTACCAAACATATTGTTGATGCCTTGATGCACTCTTATGATGAAAAACTTAATTTGGAAGTTTCTATACCTAGAAAACTTAATGATGAGTGGGAACCTACTATAAAGATTAGAATTAAATATCATGAGTGTTTTGCTTTGTGTGATTTGGGTGCTAGTGTTTCCATGATTCCGAAAACTTTATGTGATATTCTAGGTTTCCATGATCTTGATGATTGCTCTTTAAATTTGCACCTTGCGGATTCCACCATTAAAAAGCCTATGGGAAGGATCAATGATGTTCTCATTGTTGCAAATAGAAATTTGGTGCCCGTAGATTTTATTGTTCTTGATATAGATTGCAATCTTTCTTGCCCTATTATTTTTGGTAGACCTTTCCTTAGAACGATTGGCGCGATTATTGATATGAAGGAAGGGAATATTAGATTCCAATTTCCATTAAATAAAGGCATGGAGCACTTTCCAAGAAAGAAAGTCAAATTACCTTATGAATCTATCATCCGGGCTACTTATGAATTTAGTGCCAAAGATGGCACCACTTAGATCTATCTTCGCTTTTATCCTAGCTATGGGCGTTAAACGATAGCGCTAGTTGGGAGGCAACCCAATTTTCTTTATGTTTTTTGTTTTTGCTCCTGTTTGGTAATAAATTTTGCATCTACCTTCTGTTTAGATGTGTTTTTATCTTTTAATTAGTGTTTGCGCCAAGTAGAACCTATAGGATAACCTATGATGATAGTTGATTTGATTCTGCTGAAAAACAGAAACTTTGCACGCACGAATATAATTTTGTTAAATCACAGGAACATGCTTTTGCATTGATTCGTTTTGCTGATGATCTATAAACAAATTTTACAGGACTTCCTATTTTGGTAGTATTTTTGGAGTTCCATAAGTTTGTGTTAGTTACAGATTCCTACAAACTGTTCTGTTTTTGACAGATTCTGTTTTTCGTGTGTTGTTTTCTTATTTTGATGCATCTATGGCTAGTAAAATAGTTTATAAACGATAGAGAAGTTGGAATACAGTAGGTTTAACACCAAAATAGATAAATAATGATTTAATTACAGTACCTTATATGGTGGTTTTCTTTTCTTTCACTAACGGACCTTATAAGATTCCCTGTTGAGTTTTGTGTTGTGAAGTTTTCATGTTTTGGGTAAAGCTTTTATGGACTATGGAATAAAGGGTGGCAAGAGCCTAAGCTTGGGGATGCCCAAGGCACCCCAAGATATTCAATTATAGCCAAAATCCTAAGCTTGTGGATGCCCCGGGAAGGCATCCCCTCTTTCGTCTTCGTTCACTGGTAACTTTACTTGGAGCTATATTTTTATTCGCCACATGATATGTGTTTTGCTTGGAGCGTCGTGTATTATATTAGTCTTTGCTTTTTAGTTTACCACAATCATACTTTCTGTACACACCTTTTGGGAGAAGCCTACTTTATTAGAATTTGCTAGAATACTCTATGTGCTTCACTTATATCTTTTGAGCTTGATAGTTTTTGCTCTAGTGCTTCACTTATATCTTTTAGAGCACGGTGGTGTTTTAATTTTGAAGAAATTTCTAGTCTCTCATGCTTCACTTATATCTTTTTGAGAGTCTTTTAGAACAGCATGGTATTTGCTATGGTTATAAAGTTGGTCCTAGAATGATGAGCATCCAAGTTGGGTATAATAAAAACTATCATAGAAAAGAATTGGATGCTATGATCAATTTGATGCTTGATAATTGTCTTGAGATATGGAGGTAGTGATATTAGAGTCATGCTAGTTGAGGTGATTATGAAAAATACTTGTGTTAAAGTTTGTGATTCCTGTAGCATGCACGTATGGTGAACCGCTTTGTGATGAAGTTGGAGCATAATTTTATTTATTGAGTGTCTTCCTTATGAGTGGCGGTCGGGGACGAGCGATGGTCTTTTCCTACCAATCTATCCCCCTAGGAGCATGCGCGTAGTGCTTTGGTTTTTGATGACTTCTAAATTTTTGCAACAAGTACATGAGTTCTTTTGACTATTGTTGAGTCCATGGATTATCCGCACCCTTTCACCCTTCCATCATTGCTAGCCTTCCTTGTGCCGCACAACTTTCGCCGGTACCATACACCCACCATTACCTTCCTCAAAACATCCACCATACCTACCTATTATGGCATTTCCATAGCCATTCCGAGATATATTGCCATCCAACTTTCCACCGTTCCGTTCATATGACATGCATTACTTTTGTCATATTGCTCTTTGCATGATCATGTAGTTGACATCGTATTTGTGGCAAGGCCACCTTCAAAATTTTCATACATGTCGCTCTTGATTCATTGCATATCCCGGTACACCGCCGGAGGCATTCATATAGAATCATATCTTGTTCTTGCTTTGAGTTGTAATTCTTGAGTTGTAAATCCATAAAAGTGTGATGATCTTCATTATTAGAGCATTGTCCTAGTGAGGAAAGGATGATGAAGACTATGATTCCCCCACAAGTCGGGATGAGACTTCGGACTTTACAAAAAGAAAAAAAAGAAAAAGAAAAAAAAAGAGAAAGGCCAAAAAGAAAAAAAAAGAAGGCCAAAGAAAAAAAAGAAGAAAAAGAAAAAAAAAGAGAAAAAATAATGAGAGAAAAAGAGAGAAGGGACAATGCTACTATCTCTTTTTCCACACTTGTGCTTCAAAATAGCACCATGATCTTCATGATAGAGAGTCTCATATGTTGTCACTTTCATATACTAGTGGGAATTTTTCATTATAGAACTTGGCTTGTATATTCCAATGATGGGCTTCCTCAAAAGTGCCCTAGGTCTTCATGAGCAAGCGAGTTGGATGCACACCCACTTAGTTTCTTTTGTTGAGCTTTCATATATTTATAGCTCTAGTGCATCCGTTGCATGGCAATCCCTACTCACTCACATTGATATCTATTAATGGGCATCTCCATAGCCCGTTGATACGCCTAGTTGATGTGAGACTATCTTCTCCTTTTTTGTCTTCTCCACAACCACCATTCTACTCCACATATAGTGTTATGTCCATGGCTCACGCTCATGTATTGCGTGAAAGTTGAAAGAGTTTGAGATTATTAAAGTATGAAACAATTGCTTGGCTTGTCATCGGGGTTGTGCATGATTAAATACTTTGTGTGAGGAAGATAGAGCAACAGCCAGACTATATGATTTTGTAGGGATAACTTTCTTTGGCCATGTTATTTTGAGAAGACATGATTACTTTGATTAGTATGCTTGAAGTATCACCATTTTCATGTTAATATGAACTTTTATTTAGTATCATTTGGATCTGAACATTCATGCCACAATAAAGAAAATTACATTGAGAATTATGCTAGGTAGCATTCCACATCAAAAATTTCTTTTTTATCATTTACCTACTCGAGGACGAGCAGGAATTAAGCTTGGGGATGCTTGATACGTCTCGAACGTATCTATAATTTTTGATTGTTCCATGCTATTATATTACCCCTTTTGGATGTTTATGGGCTTTATTTTACACATTTATATCATTTTTGGGACTAACCTACTAACCGGAGGCCCAGCCTGTATTGCTGTTTTTTTTGCCTATTTCGGTATTTCGAAGAAAAGGAATATCAAACGGAGTCCAAACGGAATGAAACCTTCAGGAGCGTGATTTTTGGAACGAACGTGATCCAGAGGACTTGGAGTGCAAGTCAAGAAGCAATCGAGGCTCCCACGAGATAGGAGGGCGCCCCCCCTGTAGGGCGTGCCCCCTGTCTTGTGGGCCCCTCGGGTGTCCACTGACGTACTTCTTCCTCCTATATAAGCCTACGTACCCCGAAAACATCCAGGGGGCAGACGAAACACAATTTACACCACCGTAACCTTCTGTATCCGCGAGATCCCATCTTGGAGCCTTCGTCGGCGTTCTGCCGGAGGGGGAATCGACCGTGGAGGGCTTCTACATCAACATCCTTGCCCCTCCGATGAGTTGTGAGTAGTTTACCACTGACCTACGGGTCCATAGTTATTAGCTAGATGGCTTCTTCTCTCTTTTGGATCTCAATACAATGTTCTCCCCCTCCCTTGTGGAGATCTATTCGATGTAAACTCTTTTTGCGTTGTGTTTGTCGAGATACGATGAATTGTGGGTTTATGATCAAGTTTATCTATGAATAATATTTGAATATTCTCTTAATTCTTTTATGTATGATTGAGTTATCTTTGCAAGTATCTTCGAATTATCAGTTTGGTTTGGCCTACTAGATTGATCTTTCTTGCCATGGGAGAAGTGCTTAGCTTTGCATTCAATCTTGTGGTGTCCTTACCCAGTGATAGAAAGGGTTGCAAGGCACGTTTTGTATTGTTGCCATCAAGGATAACAAGATGGGGTTGATATCATATTGCTTGAGTTTATCCCTCTACATCATGTCATCTTGCTTAATGTGTTACTCTGTTCTTATGAACTTAATACTCTAGATGCAGACAGGAGTCGGCCGATGTGTGGAGTAATAGTAGTAGATGCAGGCAGGAGTCGGTCTACTTGTTGCGAACGTGATGCCTATATACATGATCATGCCTAGATAATCTCATAACTATTCCTTTTCTACCAATTGCTCGACAGTAATTTGTTCACCCACCGTAATACTTATGCTATCTTGAGAGAAGCCACTAGTGAAACCTATGGCCCCGGGTATATCTCTTATCATATTTGCTTCCAATCTACTTTTATTTGCATCTTTACTTTTTGCATCTATATTATAAAATACCAAAAATATATTTATCTTATCATACTATCTTTATTAGATCTCACTTTCGCAAGTGGCCGTGAAGGGATTGACAACCCCTTTATTGCGTTGGTTGCGAGTTCTTTGTTTGTTTGTGTAGGTACGTGGGACTTTTGAGGAGCCTCCTACTGGATTGATACCTTGGTTCTCAAAAACTGAGGGAAATACTTACGCTACTATTGCTGCATCACCCTCTCCTCTTCGAGGAAAACCAACGCAAGCTCAAGACGTAGCATATGCTTTGAGCAACTTGCATGTCCTATACTGCTCCTGTTTGGATACTCTAACTTAGCTAGAGGTTAGACTAACTCATGACTAACCTTGAACTAACTGTAGCCAAAGAGGTGTTTGGGTGACAGGGTTAGATTCACAATAAATGCACTTGATGGAGAGAGAACAGTGATTTTTCAGTGGGCCCAATGAGAACTATCTCCAATTAGCACCTCTTGGATGGGATAGTTTTTTTTGGTGGGTTCGGTGCAACTTTCTCCAATTTAACCCTCAAGCTTGGATACTTTAGGGCTATTTGAGCCCCAACTAGCTCAAACTAACTCTAACCCATGGATCCAAATAGGGCCTATGGCCAGCCTCGATGCGGAGCAGTCGCGTGCACCGGGAAGCGGCGCTCTCTCGGTTGTCGGCTGCTTCAAAGCCGGTGCCAGTGAGAGGTTGCCTCCGCTCTGGCCGGGCATTAATGCGGCACTGACGCTCCAGGGCGACACTGATCGTTTCACGCGGGAAGCACTCGCTGGCAAGGGAGTATTGGTTTTGAACCGTTTCAGGTGTAGTACTGGTAGTTTGCAAAACTACTCAATTATTGCACTCAGTTTCCTAAGAAATTATGGTAAAATATGTTACTCCACAGCCCGCTTCCCTTCTCCTTCCTCTTCCACCGCTTGCGCACGTCCACGGGAAGCGACCAGTCAGCCCTTATATATGAGTCCTAGCACAAAAAGATGCATGCATGACCACTAAAATTTCCAGATTAAAGCGCCGCTCCGGCGGGAGTATGGCGTATGTCATTACCTTCGGCTGGGCCATGGCTACCGGGTGACGGCGACCAGAGAAGAGGCGGAGGGAGGGGAATGAACGCGGCTACTATTTGGCTTCGTCGTCCATCTTAAATAAATGCGCACCATCACGTGTACCCGTGGGTGCACAAATTGAAACATACGTATCTGCTTAAGTAGGCGTCACGTAACTAGTGTGTGTGAGAGAGACTCTAAGAGATAGAGTGCATGCGTGCGACTCTACTATTTGGACATGTACTCAACCTTTTGCATCGGGATATAAGTATAATGGTATTATACTTTAGCTAGTGATTTACATGGCCATGTTAACATGGCTGTGTAAAAAAATGTCACTTCCTGCTCGCGATTTGCGTTATATAATTACAAGCAAGATGCTCGTGCATTGCACAGAACATCAATATGCATTTTTTTACAGAACACGTGTTGTGATTGACCCATGCAGGAGTAATCCCATGTGTAAAAACTAATGATATCTCGAGAATTTTATCAGAAAACTAGTATCTCGAGAATGTCATCAAAAAATGAAAGATGAGAGATAAGGTGAGGAGGAGTGGAGCATGGTGGTGACTGGTGGTCGAACTGGGCGGAGGCATGGGGATGGACGGTGTCGGCAGGCGGCAGCGGCCACCATACTAGATTGTTCCAGAGACTTCCTTTTTTAATTGCTCAGCAATGAGGTTGTGGGAGATAAGGACATGGAGAGAGGTGCGGGTATCTTTTGTAAAATTATCATAGTTTGCTTTCTATCCGTCAGATATAGATCGGACAGTCCATATTACAAGATGGCAGGCTGATACGTCTCCAACACATCTATAATTTTTGATTGATCCATGCTATATTATCTACTGTTTTGGGCAACATTGGGCTTTATTTTCCACTTTTATATTACTTTTGGGACTAACCTATTAACCGGAGGCCCAGCCTAGATTTGCTGTTTTTTTGCCTATTTCAGTATTTCGAAGAAAAGGAATATCAAACGGAGTCAAAACGGAACGAAATCAACTGGAGAAGTCGTTTTTGGAAGGAAAGCTACCGGAGGGACTTGGACCCCACATCAAGGAAGGAACGAGGAATCCACGAGGGTGGGGGCGCGCCCACCCCCCTAAGGTGCGCCCCCCTGCCTCATGGGGCCCTCGTGGCTCCCCTGACGTGCTTCTTCCGCCTATATAACTCCACATACCCTAAAACTTCCAGAACAGAGATTAGATCGGGAGTTCCGCCGCCGCAAACCTCCAGAGCCACCAAAAACCAATCGGGATCCTGTTCCGGCAACCTGCCGGAGGGGGGAACCCTCACCTGTGGCCATCTTCATCATCTCGGCGCTCTTCATGACGAGGAGGGAGTAGTTCACCCTCGGGGCTGAGGGTATGTACCAGTAGCTATGTGTTTGATCTCTCTCTCTCGTGTTCTCTCTATGGCACGATCTTGATGTATCGCGAGCTTTGCTATTATAGTTGGATCTTATGATGTTTCTCCCCCTCTACTCTCTTATGATGAATTGAGTTTCCCTCTTGAAGTTCTCTTATCGGATTGAGTCTTTATGATGAGAACACTTGATGTATGTCTTGCCGTGCTTATCTATGGTGACAATGGGATTTCACGTGCCACTTGATGTATGTTTTGGTGACCAACTTGCGGGTTCCGCCCATGAACCTATGCATAGGGGTTGGCACACGTTTTCTTGACTCTCCGGTAGAAACTTTGGGGCACTCTTTTGAAGTACTTTGTGTTGGTTGGATGAATTTGAGATTGTGTGACGCATATCGTATAATCATGCCGACAGATACTTGAGGTGACAATGGAGTATCTAGGTGACATTAGGGTTTTGGTTGATTTGTGTCTTAAGGTGTTATTCTAGTACGAACTCTTTAATAGATTGATCTGAAAGAATAACTTTGAGGTGGTTTTGTACCCTACCATAATCTGTACGTTTGTTCTCCGCTATTAGTGGCTTTGGAGTGACTCTTTGTTGCATGTTGAGGGATTGTTATATGATCTATCTATGTTATTATTGTTGAGAGAACTTGCACTGGTGAAAGTATGAACCCTAGGCCTTGTTTTCTATCATTGCAATACCGTTTACGCTCACTTTTACCACTTGCTACCTTGCTGTTTTTATAATTTCAGATTACAAATACCTTTATCTACCATCCATATTGCACTTGTATCTTCATCTCTTCGCCGAACTAGTGCACCTATACAATTTGCCATTGTATTGGGTGTGTTGGGGACACAAGAGACTCTTTGTTATTTGGTTGCAGGGTTGTTTGAGAGAGACCATCTTCATTGTACGCCTCCTACGAATTGATAAACCTTAGGTCATCCACCTGAGGGAAATTTGCTACTGTCCTACAAACCTGTGCACTTGCAGGCCCAACAACGTCTACAAGAAGAAGGTTGTGTAGTAGACATCAAGCTCTTTTCTGGCGCCGGTGCCGGGGAGGTTAGTGCTTGAAGGTATATCTTTAGATCTTGCAATCGAATCTTTTTGTTTCTTGTTTTTAGCACTAGTTTAGTTTATAAAAGAAAACTAAAAAATGGAATTGAGTTTGTCTGATACGCTTCATCTTTTTAATATCTTTCGTGAGTATGATGGAAAAGAAAATTGTGCCAAAGTGTTAGAAGAAGAATGCACTAAATTGTTTGGCACTAAATCTTTGAATGATGAGCATGATTGCAATGTTGTTAGTATGAATTCCTTGAATATCCATGATGCTAATGATATGCAAAGCCACAAGCTTGGGGAAGCTATGTTTCATGAAAATGATATTTTTTGTCCCCCAAGCTTTGTTGAGAAAATTTACTGTGATGAAAGCATGCCTCCTATCTATGATGATTATTGTGATGACACGTATGCTTTAAAGAATAATGATAACTATGAAACTTGTCATCTTGATCTTAATTTTAAATCATATGATAGTTATTTTGTTGAGTCAGCTCCCACTATTATTCATGAGAAGAATCTTGCTTATGTGGAGAGTAGTAAATTTTCTATGCAAGTAGATCATGAAAAGAATGCTTTAGGAGCTGATTATATTGTTGAATTTATTCATGATGCTACTGAAAATTATTATGAGGGAGGAACATATGCTTCTACATATTGCAATAATATCAAGTTTCCTCTCTATGTGCTTAAAGTTTTGAAGTTATGCTTGTTTTACCTTCCTATGCAAGTTGATTCTTGTTCCCATAAGTTGTTTGCTCACAAAATACCTATGAATAGGAAGTGGGTTAGACTTAAATGTGCTAGTCATATTCTTCATGATGCTCACTTTATGTTTCAATTCTTATCTTTTATGTGAGCATCATTGAAATCATCATGCCTAGCTAGGGGCGTTAAACGTTAGCGCTTGTTGGAAGGCAACCCAATTTTATTTTAGTTTCTTACTTTTTGGTTCTGTTTAGTAATAAATAATCTATCTAGCCTCCTGTTAGATGTGGTTTTATGTTTTAATTAGTGTTTGTGCCAAGTAGAACCTTTGGGAAGACTTGGGTAAAGTGTTTATGATCATGCTGTAAAAACAGAAACTTTAGCGCTCACGAGATTAGCTAGAAAGTTTTACTGGAGAGTGATATTTAGTTTATTCTTTTTTCATATGATTACTAGTCAAATTCCTCAGGTCCAGCAATTTATTTTAGAATTTTTGGAGTTCCAGAAGTTTGCTTTAGTTACAGATTACTACAGACTGTTCTGTTTTTGACAGATTTTGTTTTTCGTGTGTTGTTTGCTTATTTTGATGAATCTATGGCTAGTAAAATAGTTTATAAACCATAGAGAAGTTGGAATACAGTAGGTTTAACACCAATTCAAATAAATAATGAGTTCATTACAGAACCTTGAAGTGGTTTTTTGTTTTCTTTCGCTAACGGAGCTCACGAGTTTTCTGTTAAGTTTCGTGTTGTGAAGTTTTCAAGTTTTGGGTAGAGCTTCGATGGACTATGGAATAAGGAGTGGCAAGAGCCTAAGCTTGGGGATGCCCAAGGCACCCCAAGGTAATATTCAAGGATAACCAAGCGTCTAAGCTTGGGGATGCCCCAGAAGGCATCCCCTCTTTCGTCTTCGTTCATCGGTAACTTTACTTGGAGCTATATTTTTATTCACCACATGATATGTGTTTTGCTTGGAGCGTCATTTTATTTTCTTTAGCTTTGCTTGCTGTTTGAATAAAGTACCAAGATATGAAATTATTAAATGGGAGAGTCTTCATATAGTTGCATAATTATTCGATTACTCATTGATCTTCACTTATATCTTTTGGAGTAGTTTGTTGTTTGCTCTAGTGCTTCACTTATATCTTTTAGAGCATGGTGGTAGTTTTATTTTGAAGAAATAGATGAACTCTCATGCTTAACTTAGATTATTCTGAGAGTCTTAAATAGCATGGTAATTTGCCTAATAATAATAATATGCTCGGTATTCAAGATTTGTAAGACTTTCTTATGAGTGTGTTCAATACTAAGAGAAGTTTGATGCTTGATGATTGTTTTGAGATATGGAGGTAATAATATTAAAGTCGTGCTAGTTGAGTAGTTGTGAATTTGAGAAATACTTGTGTTGAAGTTTGCAAGTCCCGTAGCATGCACGTATGATAAACGTTATGTAACAAATTTGAAACATGAGGTGTTATTTGATTGTCCTCCTTATGAGTGGCGGTCGGGGACGAGCGATGGTCTTTTCCTACCAATCTATCCCCCTAGGAGCATGCGCGTAGTGCTTTGGTTTTTGATGGCTTGTAGATTTTTGCAATAAGTATGTAAGTTCTTTATGACTAATGTTGAGTCCATGGATTATACGCACTCTCACCCTTCCATCATTGCTATCATCTTTGGTACCGTGCATTGCCCTTTCTCACATTGAGAGTTGGTGCAAACTTCGCTGGTGCATCCAAACCCCGTGATATGATATGCTCTTTCACACATAAACATCCTTATATCTTCCTCAAAACAGCCACCATACCTACCTATTATGGCATTTCCATAGCCATTCCGAGATATATTGCCATGCAACTTTCCACCATACCGTTCTTCATGACACATTCATCATTATCATATTGCTTAGCATGATCATGTAGTTGGCATAGTATTTGTGGCAAAGCCACCGTTCATAATTCTTTCATACATGTCACTCTTGATTCATTGCATATCCCGGTACACCGCCGGAGGCATTCATATAGAGTCATACTTTGTTCTAGTATCGAGTTGTAATCATTGAGTTGTAAACAAATAGAAGTGTTATGATCATCATTTAATAGAGCATTGTCCCCCCCCAAAAAAAAAGAGAAAGGCCAAAGAAAAAAAAAGGCCCAAAAAAATAAAAAAATAAAAAGGGGCAATGCTACTATCCTTTTTTCCACACTTGTGCTTCAAAGTAGCACCATGTTCTTCATCTAGCGAGTCTCATATGTTGTGCTTAAAAGTAGCACCATGTTTTTCATATAGAGAGTTTCATATGTTGTCACTTTCATATACTAGTGGAAATTTTTTATTATAGAACTTGGCTTGTATATTTCAACGATGGGCTTCCTCAAATGCCCTAGGTCTTCGTGAGCAAGCAAGTTGGATGCACACCCACTTAGTTTCTTTTGTTGAGCTTTCATACATTTATAGCTCTAGTGCATCCGTTGCATGGCAATCCCTACTCCTTGCATTAACATCAATCGATGGGCATCTCCATAGCTCATTGATTAGCCTCGTTGATGTGAGACTTTCTCCTTTTTTGTCTTCTCCACATAACCCCCATCATCATATTCTGTTCCACCCATAGTGCTATATCCATGGCTCGTGCTCATGTATTGCGTGAAGGTTTATAAGTTTGAGATTACTAGAGTATGAAACAATTGCTTGCCTTGTCATCGGGGTTGTGCATGATGAGAGCATTCTTGTGTGACAAAAATGGAGCATGACTAAACTATATGATTTTGTAGGGATGAACTTTCTTTGGCCATGTTATTTTGAGAAGACATAATTGCTTAGTTAGTATGCTTGAAGTATTATTATTTTTATGCCAATATGAACTTTTGTCTTGAATCTTTCGGGTCTGAATATTCATACCACAAGTAATAATAATTACAATGAAATTATGCCAACTAGCATTCCACATCAAAAATTATCTTTTTTATCATTTACCTACTCGAGGACGAGCAGGAATTAAGCTTGGGGATGCTTGATACGTCTCCAACGTATCTATAATTTTTGATTGCTCCATGCTATATTATCTACTGTTTTGGGCAACATTGGGCTTTACTTTCCACTTTTATATTACTTTTGGGACTAACCTATTAACCGGAGGCCCAGCCCAGATTTGCTATTTTTTTGCCTATTTCAGTATTTCGAAGAAAAGGAATATCAAACGGAGTCAAAACGGAACGAAATCAACTGGAGAAGTCATTTTTGGAAGGAAGCTACCGGATGGACTTGGACCCCGCGTCAAGGAAGGAATGAGGAAGCCACGAGGGTGGGGGCGCGCCCACCCCACTAGGGTGCGCCCCCTACCTCGTGGGGCCCTCGTGGCTCCACTGACGTGCTTCTTCCGCCTATATAACTCCACGTACCCTAAAACTTCCAGAACAGAGATTAGATCGGGAGTTCCGTTGCCGCAAACCTCCAGAGCCAACAAAAACAAATCGAGACCCTGTTCCGGCACCCTGTCAAAGGGGGGGGACCCTTACTTGTGGCCATCTTCATCATCCCGGCGCTCTCCATGACGAGGAGGGAGTAGTTCACCCTCGGGGCTGAGGGTATGTACCAGTAGCTATGTGTTTGATCTCTCTCTCTCTCTCTCGTGTTCTCTCTATGGCACGATCTTGATGTATCGCGAGCTTTTCTATTATAGTTGGATCTTATGATGTTTCTCCCCCTCTACTCTCTTGTGATGAATTGAGTTTCCCTCGAAGTTATCTTATCAGATTGAGTCTTTATGATGAGAACACTTGATGTATGTCTTGCCGTGCTTATTTGTGGTGACAATGGGATTTCACGTGCCACTTGATGTATGTTTTGGTGACCAACTTGCGGGTTCCGCCCATGAACCTATGCATAGGGGTTGGCACACGTTTTCTTGACTCCCCGGTAGAAACTTTGGGGCACTCTTTTGAAGTACTTTGTGTTGGTTGGATGAATTTGAGATTGTGTGACGCATATCGTATAATCATGCCCACAGATACTTGAGGTGACAATGGAGTATCTAGGTGACATTAGGGTTTTGGTTGATTTGTGTCTTAAGGTGTTATTCTAGTACGAACTCTTTAATAGATCAATCCGAAAGAATAACTTTGAGGTGGTTTCGTACCCTACCATAATCGGTATGTTTGTTCTCCGCTATTAGTGGCTTTGGAGTGACTCTTTGTTGCATGTTGAGGGATTGTTATATGATCTATCTATGTTATTATTGTTGAGAGAACTTGCACTAGTGAAAGTATGAACCCTAGGCCTTGTTTCCTATCATTGCAATACCGTTTACGCTCACTTTTACCACTTGTTACCTTGCTGTTTTTATAATTTCAGATTACAAATACCTTTATCTACCATCCATATTGCACTTGTATCTTCATCTCTTCGCCGAACTAGTGCACCTATACAATTTGCCATTGTATTGGGTGTGTTGGGGACACAAGAGACTCTTTGTTATTTGGTTGCAGGGTTGTTTGAGAGAGACCATCTTCATCCTACGCCTCCTACGGATTGATAAACCTTAGGTCATCCATTTGAGGGAAATTTGCTACTGTCCTACAAACCTGTGCACTTGCAGGCCCAACAACGTCTACAAGAAGAAGGTTGTGTAGTAGACATCACAGGCACACCATCATCACAAACTCATTTTTTTATAAGGGTAGAGATGATAAGTTTGCTAACTACTAAAGTAAAGTGGAATTTGTCCATGTTATACAAGTAAATTAAGGTGATTGTTTATCATACGGGTAAGGTTGGATGAAGGGTGATAGGAACAAATGCTCCGCCTAGAGCATGTGTGTGTGAGAAGGAGTCTTAGTGTGTGTGGGGGGATGGGGGGGTGCGCGCGCATGTGTGTGTGTGAGAGAGAGAGAGAGGGAGAGAGATGGAGTCTTAGTGTGTGTGTGTGTGTGTGTGATGGAGTCTTAGTGTGTGTGTGTGTGTGTGTTTGTGTGTGTGGGTGGGTGGGTGGGTGCATGTGTGTGTGTGTGTGTTTGTGTGGGGGGGCGTGGGTGCGTGTGTGTGTGTGATGCGGGGTCCTCGGTGGCGGATGTAATTTAAGTGTGTGTGGCTTCATCATAGAGAGGTGATGTGTATGGCAGAGGCCACCAACGATGGGGTGCGAGAGAGAAAAGGCCCATAGAGAGGGAAGAGAAGGTGTGTGCGCGTGAGAGGAGTCGATATCGAGAGAACATGTTTATTCGAGAGACACCGAGGAAGACTACAATATATCAATGGTGCATGTAGGCGGGAATTAAACGAAGGGATGGTCTCATTGGTTTCGGGGATATAGGGGAAGAGTGAGATGGGGGTAGCTAGAAGGAGATTGTTAAGTGCGAGTGTGTGTTTTACCCATCCAGGCGGAAGTTATGTGCACACAAGAAGAGAACGATTCGATGTGGCGTTAGGGTTGAGGGTAATTAACTACGTATGGGGACATAAAGACCTTGAACGTGCATGTGCGAGAGGTATACATGTATACGTGGGATGTGTGTGTGTGCGCACGCATGATCGAGATAAAAGAAAGAAGACATAAGTCATAAGATCAACGGCATGGGAGAGACGGATCGGTATGACAATATGCATGCATGTGAGAGTGCAGGGAAGAAGGGCCGGTAATTGAGCATGTGTTTTTGTCTTTAAGAGATAGTGGCGTGGGCTAGAGCATGCATCTATGGCGAGCAGCGGGAGTGAGACACAACGATTGTGCAAAAGAGATCAACCTATAAATGCATGTATGGAGAGACATATATAGTGTGGGTGATAGGAAGCAAGACTGCGTGCGAGAAAGAAATGTTGACGGAGAAACTACAGATAGATACAGAGATGGAGATGCTAGCTAGAGGGACATCCGCTAGTTTGAGTGTTGGAGATGACCTTCGGGTGGTTCAGAGGGTGAAGTTATGTGTGTGTGAGAGAGAAAGATAAAAGGAGGGCACTTGACTGCATGTAGAGAGAAACATATGTAGTGTGCGTGATAGGAATCAAGAGTGAGGGCGAGAAAGAAGGTTGATGGAGAAATAGATAAACAGAAATATAAAGATGCTAGCTAGTGTGCGTTAGAGATAGGAGTCGAGTGGATCAGAAGGCTGAGTTACGTGTGTGGGTGTGAGAGAGATAGAGAGAGGGTGCATGTGAGTCACATACAAACAAATATTAGAGAGAAATGAGATCCCGAGAGACGGAGTTTTGTGTCTGCGAGAGAGAAAGATATTTCACAACGAGAGTGATAGCTAGAGAGACATATGAGGGAACGCAAGATATCTCTAGGTAGAGAGAGTGTATGTGAGCGACATACAAGAGAACGGTGGAGAAATATGAGACACTGGGAGACAGAGTTTGTGTTTGTGTGTGAGAAAGAGATATTTAAGAGGAAGAGTCATAGCTTCTCATACCTAAGGAGCGAAATACATCTTTGTGTGAGAGGGGGTGTGCGAGTGGCACACAGGGGAATAGTAGAGAGAAATGAGACCTCGGGAGACAAAGTTTTGTGTTTGTGTGAGAGAAAGAGATTCCACATGGAGAATCATAGTTAGAGCCACATAGCAGGGAGTGAGATATACTTAGAGAGAGATAGAGTGATGAAGGTCGAGGGAGAGAGTACCGTCAGTGTCTTACGAAGATAAAAGATCATTGTCGACATACAGGTAGCACGAAGGATACCCAAGAGATGATGAACACGTATAGGTCTAGAGAGATACTCCTATATAAGCATGAGTGATAGCTATATGAGATGAATATCTGGATTAAAGGGGATTCAAATATTTAAACTGGAGATCACGACATCCATAATATCATAACGCAAATTGGTGTATCAAACATGCATACCATTTGAATCTAGGGACACGTGTAATGTTATATAGTTTATCAATATTAGTGATCCATAGATTATTTAATTAGAAACAATCCATTGTTTATATGCAACTAATGTCTAAACGGGATTACACTATATGTTGCGTGTGTGAAACACATTATACATGTTTGAGACGTAAAAAAATTGCATGAAACACACATTAATTGGAGACAGTTAGTGAGGAATGCATACATTGGATTTCAACATAAAGTGGTTTCAAATATTTGAAAATCCAAATTGATGGATACAGCCTTATGAATCTGAGATCATGCCATTTGTAAACCATATTTATGTATAAAGGGTGTTGTGCTTTTGAAAGTATATATAAAAATGATGTATATAGAATTTTATTCCAATCAAAAATGGATCCTGCCCGAACAAAAATAGAATACAAACAGGATTCGAATTGAGTTGGCACGGTAAACGTGCACTCTGCAAAATTTGAATGGAGCGGGGAAAGTCGCAGTAACCGCCCGAAACCAAAATCTGCGAGATGGAAATTACTGCCTATCCCTGCCATAGAAAGCCTCTCGGCTCAATTTCTATAGGTTTCCATAGGGGTTGGTTTGTAATTTCACTCAAACGTGACATAACCGCCTCTCACCCGGATTCATACACGGTGGGCGCCAAAACACAGTGGCCAAAATCGACTCCCTCCCTGATTCATACACGGTGGGCGCCAAAAATGAACTCTTGTCGGCAAATATTCGGTGTATGCCAGATTACCGTCCTATACCCAACCGACTAATATTGTTGTGATGTAGGAAATTTGAAACTGGGGCTAAGTTTGTAAATTTCCTCGCATTTGAGACAAGCGTGCCCTGAAGACTTGGTTCCCCCCTTCCTCTGTCCCTCCATTTCCCCATTCGTACTCCGTGGGCGCCAAAACACCCTCTCCACCCCAGCCTCCTCCGTCCGCCACCCCATCCACCGTCGTCCTCCTCCACCATGCCGGAGCTGATACCCCAACGTCGTCGTCCATTACAAGAGATCGACCTCTCTCATCCACGGCTTCGGATCGGGATCCTTGCATCCCATCCTCTCGCTTCATCGCCGCTGTCGTCCACCTTGTCAGCGCCGCTCCTACGACTGTCTCGTCCACCGCGCCCCACCGCCAACATCTACCCTCCTAGATCTGCTTCCACGCTGCCGATAGCCATCGCTACCGCAGCACCGTCAAATTCTTAGCAGATGCATACACGGCGCCGCACCAGAGGCGGTACTCTTTCGTATCTGCTCAACTTATGTATCGTAGTAAGAAAATAGATCTCCACTGCTTTACTCTGATTTCTTGTCCATCACTTACTTGCTAGTTGAAAGCAAACATTGGTTGCGAAGTTGCCTTTATCCGGTTTGCACCTTCAGATCCGCCATGGCACGCTCAACACTATACTCGCAATGCTTATGGTTTTCCCCTTTTATATTCCATACTGGTTAAATCACAGTAGACTAAATTTCGAAATTGGGTCAGTCGATTTTTCAGAGCTCGCCGGAGTTCACCGGTGCAAAGGAAGGGGCTTGGTGGGGACGATGGTTATGTGGTGCGGTGGTGGGGCCTCGCCAAACAAAGAAAACTCAACACGGATGGGGTCGGGGGTGGGGGGTGGGGGTGGCGGAGGAACACAGGCGGTGAGGGCCGATGGTCCGGCCAGCGGCCCATGCGGTGTTCTTTATGGGAAGATCAGAGACGGGAAAGAACAAGGGTTAGGAGACGTAGGATCTTCATCCAACCGCCTGAAATAGTCGACTGGCCCAAATGACAAAAGTCACGCGACTTGCATGCAGACATGCCTTTATATTAAGTACCATCATCGTACCTGCTTAGCACTTCTCCTGAATCCATCAAGCTAACCAACGTGCCACTCATGATTCCAAACTTGTTGCTGAAATACGAATCTGATATGATGCTGATATTACTAAAACAAATAACATTTAATTGGTCAGCTAATGTTCCTACTTTACTTTTGAAAAGCACGAGCACCACATATAGACACATAGCAGGGAGTTGCATTCTTAATGCGCTCTGTTTCATCATGTGTGGGCACTGCGCAACGAACATTTTATTATCCAAAATCTGCTTGCTCTTCTTTAACATGTTCCTCTTCCGTTCTTCTTTAATAAGTACTCTCTCCGTTCCTAAATACAAGTCTTTGTATAGATTCCACCGTGGACTACATATGGAGCAAAATGAGTGAATCTACACTCTAAAATGTATCTGGATACATCTGTATGTGATCCATAGTGGAAATCTCTACAAAGACTTATATTTTGGAACGGGGGGAGTATGACAGTAGTACAGTATGTTCCTTGTAGTGAAGATGAGCAAAGACATTTGCAGTGTAGAGGTCTATACGGTCGGTTGTGATGGACACTTTGAACTCTTCGGGCCTCTTTGATTCGTAGGATTTTGCAAACATAGGAATAGGATTTGTAGTGGCCTGCCCACTTGAATCCTATAAGAATAGCAAGGAAATGCGGGGAGTTGTGTCGCCTTTGAGAGTTACACTGATATTGACAGTACCGCACCTTCAGTTGAAGAGCGATGGTATCCGAAGCCTTTCTAGCCGTACCGGCAATACTACCACATATATTCCAGCAAGTTCCACTTTGCTGATTTTACTCTGATGCTTACGGTTTTCTCGTTATATCTACACTATGATCTATGTAGTTGCTATGTGTCGCACTAGCAGTAGTCCACTCTTGAAGCTAAACACTGCAGTGACTTACAAAATTGGCACCAAGGCATTGAGTGCCATTCTGGATGCAATGAAACTCATACGCTCCCCACCTATTGATTCTTGTTCAGAATATGATCCTAATGACTATTCTAACCTCGAGGAGTCAAAGGCATATGGCATGTCCTGTTCACCCATCAAGGTGCCTGTTCTAATTTGGCAAGGTTTTATTGATTGCACGTATCTTGCATATGTTGTCTTCAGTTTCTTCTAATTTGTTGCACCACCATCTACTTAGTTTACTCATCATATATGTCGAGATGCCATGCCCATCCATTATCAATACATATTCCATCTGTCATCATACCATGTTTTTTCACTCAAAATTTATTCTTGTGCATCAGACATCAAAAAGGAAGAGGGTGATTGCCGAACCTGAAGGAGCACCAGCAAAGTCCGTGAAAAACGTGGTGGTGCCGAAGAAATCAGACAACACCCCACTTATATTGGTTGTACAACCAGTGACACAAAACGTAGGACTGACTCCAGCAGAGTGTACCAATACTTCACTGGCCACATCACTAGCCCCACCACACAGGACCTGCACTCCAGCAAAAGGTATGCCGATTTCAGTTGCCATAGCACCAGCGGTACCACAAAAAATTCCCACTCCAGCAAAAAGTACAGCAAGTCCACTGGCTTAAGACCTATCCCAACTGCAGAGACGGCCAATTCCTGCAGATTCGAACCCCATTCCAGTTATTCCCAGTTTAAAAGAAAATGCTTTCAATGTTGTTAGGGACTACGTGCATATATTCCCATCATGGGAAGATTATAGTGAAGACAAACACCATTTTCACATCTTCCTGTCCCACTTACGTGTAAGTGCTATTATTGATGGTGATTATTTTCCTGTTTTCTGCTGATTGAACACATCAATGGTTTACATTACATTGTTGTAAGTAGGCGATGGTCAATCTGGATAGTCATGACGAGCAAAGCTTGCTTGCGCTTTTCAAGGAAGAATTGCAGCAGTATCGATGTTACCTGAGGAAATCACACTTTGATGGCAAATTTATAAACGAATTTCCGGTGAAGTCTCCTGTGCTAAATTTAGAAGACTTTGAATGGAAAAAACTTGTGATGCACTGGTCTCGTTCCCAGGATGAGGTATTGTCTATGATATCGCATGACATTTTGAACTTCTATTTTTCTGCATGTGCCTTACGGATCTTTTTTGCAGGAAATCTGCTCGAAGAAGAATTCCTGTTTGAAAAGAACGATAGGATATCGCAAATATGTTGCCTGCTGCTTTGCTCTTGTTAGTACCTATTGTCTTGTATCATTGTACTTGCATACATACCTGGTTCATTATGTGATAGCAGTATGCATGATAGCTTGCTTATCAATTGTTCGCTCCAAATTATTTGATCTGTATGAATGGTTACATTAGTGTAGAATATATCCAATGCCAATGAAATTTTTTAGCTCTACATTGTTCTTGTAAGTACCTGTTGTCCTTTATCAGTGTACTTATATTGACAGGTAGTTGTTCATGTACCATCACTCTGCAGCTTATTTTCCTTTGCCCTCCATTTTCTACACATCAGATCTATATTTACTCTTACCATAAGGTTGGATAACACCGATTGTCATGGAATTGTCACGGCAGATGTCCTAGTGTGAGGACTTAGTCGTGAGGCCGACGCATCTATGTGGTAGCTTGAGAGGGGTTGAGCGGAACCGAGAAAACAAAACACGCAAGACAAAGGATTTAGACAGCTTCGGGCCCTGGGAAACATCATCCGGTAACAACCCTACATGCTGTTTGAGGCTAGGTCTCATTATCATCACGAGGGAGTCGCCGTAAACCGGCTCTCATAGTTGTGTGTAGCCCTAGAGATTGTTTCTTCTTTCTTGTCCTCTCCCCCTTTGGGGAGCCCTGCCCCTCCTTATATATGTTGAAGGGGCGAGTTTCATGTGGAGTCCAACTCAGACTTAAGACTTAACTATTCTGACTTCTCTTTATGGGCTTCATAACGTCTCGGGCTTCATAACCCTTGGCAACCTAGTTATCACTGTTTGCCGGTTTAAGATGGTCTGCCGGTTTATGATGGTCTGCCGGTTTATGACTTCCTGTCGGTTTATGAACTGACTTAACACCTGTCGGGTTATCATCTGACTTGCCTCCTGCCGGTTTACCACCAGCCGGTTTACCGTCTGTCCAGCCATCTGTCTTAGCTGTCCGTCTTAACTGTCTGCCAGTTTACCAAGTCCCAGCCGGTTTGCAACTCTGGTCGGGTCATACCGTGGGGTATATCCCCGACATTAGCCCTCAGTTTAATTTGGATTTATCCATGTTAAACTGATCCTGAGCATCTTTAAATCCTTGTCATTTCCTTCTAGAAAACCCGGGTCAATAGGCCAGCTTCATAATCAATTTGCTGATATTGGTTTGTCACAGAGAAATATTGTGAAGAATAACTTCTTTGACTTGGCTCCCAATGCTTAACAAAAATATTGGTCTTTGAAATACTTATCTGATCTTCAGTCGGTTTAAGAATGTAGAACTTGCCGGTTTAAGAATGTAGAACTTTGCCGGTTTACAAATATTGATGGCACCGGATCATAACTGTTTGTTAACATCGGCTTTTGAAAATATACCTCTTATATTCCTATCACTTGTAGCCCTCAAATCTTAAGAAGGTAACGTAGTAACAACTTAAGATTTGCTTAAATATGAATGTCACAAGCTTGAAGAAATCCAGTTTGTTCATCTCAATCACTAGTCAGAACTGAGTATTCCACATATGTAGCCCCCAAGTGTTGGGTTGTCATGCTTGCAGCAACCTGGGACTTGTAATTTCCTGATGCTAATAAAAACTTCAACCAGTGTAGCCCCCAAGGGCCGGGTCATTATGTAAATAATGAACAGAGACTTTGAAAATATGATCATGTAGACTTTAACAGCAACGTGTAGCCCCTAAGGGCCGGCTCAGTAAGATAATATTGAGCTGCGACTTTATATATACTTCAA
Source organism: Triticum aestivum (assembly GCF_018294505.1). Taxonomy (NCBI): domain Eukaryota; kingdom Viridiplantae; phylum Streptophyta; class Magnoliopsida; order Poales; family Poaceae; genus Triticum; species Triticum aestivum. Next base: position 214,140,619 of record NC_057798.1, read on the forward strand.
TGAAAATAACATCATATGATGTAACCCCCAGCATGGGGCTTGAATCCACATCCACAAGGTTAAAAGCCTTGTGATTTACCAACTGAGCAGTGGACCCTTCAATATAATGGATAAAAAGCTTTGTACCTTGAATAGTTGATAGGAGCAATTGGTAGCCCCCAAGGGCCAGCTCATTACGATGTGATGAGTCGGGTCTTCAATATGGTGAGCAAACAATGACTTTGCATTAGCCCCCAAGTGTCATGGTGCATGCTTGCAGCAACATGAGACTTGTGTATTTGATGTAATCTCAACTGAAATAATGTAGCCCCCAAGTGTCGGGTCGTAAGCCTGCAGCGACTCGGGACTATACCTTCAATTGTAGAATAAATCATATCCATTGATAATATGATAGCCATTGCGCTAAAGCGACTTTGAAAACCTTAATCATAATACTGGTTATTGATAACCATAATAAAAATCCAGCCATATTGGCTATTAAAGATTTGAATAATATACCCAATGATTTATAAGTGCATGATTCCAATGGCGCAATCCAAATATATACTGGCAACTTATAGTGCAAAGCCAGGCCAGGTTAATAAACGCCGGTGATTTATAATTATGCTTTATTCAACCTGTTTCTGCATACAACAAGTTTAAAGTGTCTTGGCGGTTTATCACCGGACGGATCATAATGCCCAACATATAACTTGGGTTTATAACCAAGGCTGCAAGGATAATAAAATATGAAATATATCACACTTGTGATATTGAATCACATCATTGGTTTACCAACTTTCTTGTAGTAAGGGTGATAACCCAAATCTGGAGTACTGATAACTCCCACCATGCTTTGCTGGTAGTTCCCACCATGCTTTGCTGGTTTATAATGAAGCCATATCGGGTTATAATAAACATCAGATGATCATCTTGGCGACTTATAGTCAAAGCCAGGTCGGGTTAACAAACACCGGTTTATAGTTGGTTGTGTACTAACAACTTAGTTGAAAGTCAAGCCGGGTTAACAAACACCGGATTATATTAACGACTTATAGTCAGGCCGGGTCAATAGACGCCGGTTTATCATAAAACCATATCAAAGGAGAAAAGACTTTGACAAATAAAAGCAAATGAAAACTTGTAGTCGAGGCTTTTCAAGGGCTGCCAGGCCCAAATTCGAGGCTTTTCATGGGCTGCCAGGCCACTGAGTTAAACCATTTGACAAAGCCTTTTAAGATGGGCCTCCAATTAACCAATCGTCATTTTAACTTTGACAAGTTCAGGGTCTGTATAAGATTGACTTGTCAAACGTTCGGCGGGTCATACCGGGATTACCTGGACAGGAGTGGCTTACTTGATGAAGGTAGGTTAACCCGGGGTTTTAGGTGAATACACCCGGCTTCCAAGTCGTGGCTGGATAGCCTATTACAAGGGTCATTTCAAACTCTTTGTTGCTTTGCACAAAGAGCCCCCAAGTAATGTTGTGAGCTGCGCTCAATGGGTGCCTATGTTTGAGTTGGTGCTTTTTGCAACACTCTCTTTGACCCCTAATTGATTTCCCTGGTGGCCTTACGCCGATCAAGATGTGTAGCTATGGTTCGAATATGACCAAGCCCCCAAGTGATCAATAATATGATAAGCCAATAAGGCAGGATACCCATGATTGAACCGCGCATCATGGCAACAGGTCCTCTTCGGCAACCTTTAACTTTTTGCAACAAATAAATTCTTCTTGAACCGGGATTTTGAACCGGATATTGAGAGCTTCAAAGCTTTATGGGAGACATCTTTCCCTTGAACCGGATTTTAAACCAGAATCTTCATTTTCAGCCGGAAATTTTCTAATGGCCTTTAAACTCGAACTTGCGAGAAGTTAATTCCTTTTCAAACCGAAAATTTTAAACCGGATTTGAGAGCTTCAGAGCTTTGTGGGAGATAGATTTCCCTTGAACCGGATTGTAAACCGGATATTTGAGAGCTTCAGTGAGACTGACTTCCTTTGAATCGGATTTTAAACCGGAATCCTTTCTGATGACCCAGAACTTCTTCACTGAGCCGGGATTTTGTCATATACTTTTTGAGCCAGAAATTCTCTGACGGCCTTTAAATTTTCATCAATATAGCAGTAGCATCCGGGACCGGGTTATCTTTCCCACCATCGTCCTGGTGTTCTTACATTCGCTTAAACTGGCAAGGCTTGCTGAGTCATATCATCGTAGCCCCCGAGTCTTAAGATGACTCAAGGAGTTGTCTTGAGATTCTCCGTACTTGACCATAGCAGAAGGTATATATATCATTGGTATTGATAATGCGATGTGAATCCACAGACGGTTGAGGTGACTCCGGCGGGTTATAAATGATCCCGTATGAGCCGTGTCAGCAACTCGGCCAATGGTTCCTTCCAACTAGCTATTTGAAGTTAAGCAAACTGTAGTGGCAGCGATTTGTCCGCATGTCCATTGAGTCATCCAGCGCATACGACGGCTGAATGATAATTTGCCTCCAATATGTTGGAAGAAAACCGGGCTACCCAAGCAGTGACTTGCTCATACTCGATAAATAACTCATGCAGACAGGTGTGACCCCGTGTGTTGATGTAGACCAGGCCGCGAGAGACAGATAGTAAAGACGACCGCGGCTACAGAGGAAAAATAGGTAGATGAGTCGGCCACGGTGTTGTAAGCCGGTGCGGACGAGCAAGTTGTCCTCCTAGTTGTAAGCCGGTGTGAATGCGTGACCGGCCACGAGAGCGGACGGGTGAGTCATCCATGGCGTTGTAAGCTGGTGCGGACGCACGAGTTAATTGCAGGAGCGGTCAGCCGCGCGGACGGGCGAGTCGGTTGTGTTGTGTTGATGTAGCGGGGGTGGCAACTTGCGCAGGATGAGTGCTAGTGCAAAAATAATATTTGATCACGCCCCCTTTTGCGACACCCTCCTGTAAAAAATAGTAGTCCTACAAAAAAATATCATAGACCAAGTAATTGTTCTTTGATAAAAACAATATGTGTTAATAAAATAAATTTGGGTGGACATCATCTGACTTGTCCGGACGACGGATGATCCATATATATAGTGCCCATGAATAATCCACAGTAGTTTCATAGTGCTTGAATCACTCTCTCGAGGAGACCTTAAACCGGGGCGGCTCTTGTTTGAGGAGACCTTAAACCGGGGCGGCAGCAGCCTTGCGGCAGAAACGGGCCGGCCGAGCAACTTGACGGCGGTTGGTGAATTGAAAGTGGGCCACAACAACGGGCGGTTCACAGGCAGCAGTGGAAACTTAGCGGTGGGGTGAAGGCAAGCTGCTCGGAGGTGAGCTTGCACGAGGGCGGTTTAAAGGTGAAGGCGTGCGATAGCAACTCACGGGCGAGGCGCGACTGAGCCGACGGCGGGTTGGAGAGGCGTTCAAAGTCAGCCAAGGTGACTTAGAGGCGTGAAGCAGCAGAGGGGTACCGGTCGGCGAGCGTGCTCGCAGGCAGCAAACGAGACCGCGAGGGCGACTTGGCGGCGCAGGGCGACTGACCGGCGGAGATGAGGTAGCAACTCGGCAGCGCAGGACGACGACTTACAGATGCAAAGACGGCTGGAGAGGCCGTCGACTTATGAGGCGGACTAGTGCTAGCGAATGGGGAGCACCTGGCCACAGGGAGGGCCGCGACCCGGCGTGGCGCGCTTGGCGGCCCAGCGATTCAGGAGGTCGTGGCAGGCTTGAAAAGGCGGGGTGCAGGGGAGGCTGTGGCGGTTTGTGGCGCCTTCGTGGTCGTAACCCGGCAGGGTAGCAGCAGAGGTAAGCGGCGCAGCAGAGCCAGCAGGCGCAGCCGGTGGCGGGTTGCATCTGCGATGGCGGGGACGCAACTGGCCCAAGGCTGCGGTGACTTGGAGCATACGGCGACTGTCGGTGTCAAAACCGGCGGATCTCGGGTAGGGGGTCCCGATCTGTGCGTCTAGGCTGATGGTAACAGGAAGCAAGGGACACAATGTTTACCCAGGTTTGGGCCCTCTTGATGGAGGTAAAACCCTACTTACTGCTTGATTGATATTGAAGATACGAGTAGTACAAGAGTAGATCTACCACGAGATCATAGAGGCTAAACCCTAAGATCTAGCCTATGATAGTATGATTGTAATTGTGATCAGCCTTCTAAGGACCAACCTCTCCGGTTTATATAGACACCGGAGAGGGCTAGGGTTTACATGGAGTCGGTTACAACGAAGGAAATACAATATCCAGATCTCCAAGCTTGCCTTCCACGCAAAGGAGAGTCCCATCCGGACATGGGCCGAAGTCTTGAGTCTTGTATCTTCACGCTTCAATAGTCCGGATGATGTATATAGTCCGGCTGTCCGGATACCCCCTAATCCAAGACTCCCTCAGTAGCCCATGAACCAGGCTTCAATGACGATGAGTCCGGCGTGCAGTCTTGTCTTCGGCATTGCAAGGCGGGTTCCTTCTCCGAATACTCCAAAATAGTTATCGAACATGTAGACCGAGTCCGAATCTGCAAGATGATCTTCACACACCATTGTAGGGAACATAGCATAAATCTGATCTGCTGCTAACCTTCATACTTCGTGCCCTTGCATCGTGGCCTGGTCCAATACGAACCAGCGTTTCCTGCCCCACCTCGACTCGCTTTGCGAGGCGGTTTTATTGGCACACCCTGCCAAAGCAGAGATTGTTTTCCCCTTATTACGGGATTTTCCATCAATATGGGAATGCGTGACCCCACGACGACCGTTGGTATGACTCCATGTGTAAGCCTCAAGCGGTCACGCTGAGGACTCTTGCTATTCATCCCCTTTATAAAGGGGCTGAGGCCTATGCCTCTTTTTAACCTCCCTCGCGCCTTCTCGCACCTCGAGTTCTAACACCCGAGACCTAAGCCCAAACACCCCAGATCCTCCAATATGTCCGGATCTGCCCCTAAAGGCCGATGGGTGGCCTCCTCGATCCAAGAGGAGGACATTACGAGGCTTAGGGAGGTAGGATACTTGACCGCCGACATCCAGCACAGGCTTCCTGCTCCAGGGCAGGTCATCCCTACACCAGAGCCCAATGAGAGTATCGTGTTTGTCCCTCACTTCCTCCACGGCTTGGGCCTCACCCTCGATCCCTTTGTGAGGGGGCTCATGTTCTACTATGGCCTGGATTTTCATGATCTGGCTCCGGACGCTATCCTCCATATCTCGTCGTTTATTATAGTGTGTGAGGCCTTCCTCCATGTCACCCCACACTTCGGCTTATGGCTCAAGACCTTCAATGTGAAGGCGAAGATGATCGAGGGGCAACATGCAGAGTGCGGAGGTGCCATAATAAGCAGGAACGCCGATGCCCCATGGCCAGAGGGCTCTTTCCCGGAAGTATCCGATGTATGGCAACGGAGGTGGTTTTATGTCACGGCTCCCAGAGGCACAAAGTGGATAGCCGCCCCCGAGTTCCGCTCGGGCCCTCCGTCACAGTTGGCGTCTTGGACCGACGTAGGACGGAATTGGGGGCCCACTGGCGATGTACCAGTACTGCAGAATCGTATCCAGGAGCTTCTCGAGAGGGACATAAATCTTGTCAGCGTAATTCAAGTGATGCTAATCCGATGGATGTTGCCGTGCAAACGTCGGCCTCTCTGGATGTGGGAGTTTAATCCGGAGGGTCTGCGGACTATTAAGCACTTCTTCGGTCTGAAGCCCGAAGGGATGTGCAAATTATTCTTCGGACCGAAGTAGAGTGTTCGGACACCACCGAGGATGCGGACCTAAGCTGCAATCGCCTAGATACCCAAGTAAGTAACCTTGATACCGGACACTATGTTTTATATTTGCCACAGTTGTTATTCTGAAAATCATCCGTGGCCAGGAATGGCTCAGCAAGGCGGAGAGAATCAGGTGTCCAACGCCGCTTCCCGAAGGCTCGCTGAGGGAGTCCTGGATTAGGGGGTGTCCGGATAGCCGAACTATCACCGTTGGTCGGACTCCTGGACTATGGAGATACAAGATTGAAGACTTCGTCCCATGTCCGGATGGGACTTTCCTTGGCGTGGAAGGCAAGCTTGGCGATATGGATATTTAGATCTCCTACCATTGTAACCGACTCTGTGTAACCCTAACCCTCTCCGGTGTCTATATAAACCGGATGGTTTTAGTCCGTTGGACGAACAAAAATCATTCCATAGGCTAGCTTCTAGGGTTTAGCCTCTTTGATCTCATGGTAGATCTACTCTTGTACTACCCATATCATCAATATTAATCAAGCAGGAATAGGGTTTTACCTCCATCGAGAGGGCCCGAACCTAGGTAAAAACATCGTGTCCCTTGTCTCCTGTTACCATCCGCCTAGACGCACAGTTCGGGACCCCCTACCCGAGATCCGCCGGTTTTGACACTGACATTGGTGCTTTCATTAAGAGTTCCTCTGTGTCGTCACCTTTAGGCCCGATGGCTCCTTCGATCATCAACAACGACGTTGTCCAGGGTGAGACTTTTCTCCCCAGACAGATCTTCGTATTCGGCGGCTTTGCATTGCGGGCCAATTCACTTGGCCATCTGGAGCAGATCGAAAGCTACGCCCCTGGCCATCAAGTCAGATTTGGGAGTTTGAACTACACGGTTGACATCCGCGGAGACTTGATCTTCGACGGATTCGAGCCACTGCCAAGCACGCCGCATTGTCTCGATGGGTATGATCTAGCTTTGCCGCTGAACAGTGCCCTAGAGGCCGCACCAGCGTCCGCTCCGACCCTTACCTCGGAGCCGACTTCGCCGATCGAGGACGAGTGGATGGACGCCGCCTCGGGGGCTATGATCTCTACGGCGATTGAGCCGAACACCATCCCTATCCTTTACAAAGCCCGTGACTCCGAGGTGCTGGACTCCTCTCCGGACTCCGAACCTCCCGCGCCCCTGCCAATCAAATCTGATTGGGCGCCGGTTATGGAGTTCACTGCCACGGACATCTTTCAGCACTCGCCCTTTAGCGACATCCTGAATTCACTAAAGTCTCTCTCTTTATCAGGAGAGCCCTGGCCGGACTATGGTCAGGAAGGTTGGGATGTGGACGACGAAGAAATTCAACGCCCACCCACCACCCACTTTGTCGCCACTGTCGATGATTTAACCGACATGCTCGACTTCGACTCTGAAGACATCGACGGTATGGACGACGATGCAGGAGACAACCAAGAACCAGCGCCCACAGGTCACTGGAAGGCCACCTCGTCATACGACATATACATGGTGGACACCCCAAAAGATGGGAATGGCAATGGAACAGCGGAGGATGACCCATCCAAGAAATAGCCCAAGCGCCGGCGTCAGCGGCGCCGCTCTAAATCCCGCCACAGCAAAAACGGCGATTCCGGCACGGGAGATAATAACACCCCGGACAGTGCCGAAGACAACCCCCTCCAGCAGGATTCAGCATTGGAGGAGGGAGAAGCCAGCCCTCATGATAGAGCGGCAGACAGAGAGGTAGAGGACGATAATTATATGCCTCCCTCCGAAGATGAAGCAAGCCTCGACGATGACGAATTTGTCATGCCCGAGGATCCCGTCGAACAAGAGCGTTTCAAACGCAGGCTTATAGCCACGGCGAGCAGCCTCAAGAAAAAGCAGCAGCAGCTTAGAGCTGACCAAGACTTGCTAGCTCACAGATGGACCGAAGTCCTTGCAGCCGAAGAGTACAAACTCGATCGCCCCTCCAAGAGCTACCCAAAACGTAGGCTGCTACCCCAATTAGAGGAGGAAGCACCCAAACCCACATCACCAGAGCATGACGCGGCCGACCGGCCACCTCATGGCCGCGACAGAAAGGCCTCTAGGCCCTCCACTAAAGCCGCACCCCAGCGTCGCTCGAAAAGAACAAAGCCACGGGGAAATGCACCAGACTTGCGAGACATATTGGAGGACAAGGCAAGGCAAATAAGATCGATCTACGGATCGCGTGGGCGCCCCACGACACGTGATGACAACCGTCATGCCGGATACAGCAATTCTGGCCGGGCCGAACAGAGTAGGCAAAGCTCATTTGAGCTGCGTCGTGATATAGCCCAATACAGAGGCACCGCGCACCCACTATGCTTCACAGACGAAGTAATGGATCATCAAATCCCCGAGGGTTTCAAACCCGTAAACATTGAATCATACGACGGCACAACAGATCTTGCTGTTTGGATCGAGGACTATCTCCTTCACATCCACATGGCCCGCGGTGATGATCTACACGCCATCAAATACCTCCCACTCAAGCTTAAAGGACCAGCTCGGCATTGGCTCAACAGCTTGCCAGCAGAATCAATTGGTTGTTGGGAAGACCTGGAAGCCGCATTCCTTGATAACTTCCAGGGCACATATGTGCGACCACCAGACGCTGATGACCTAAGCCACATAATTCAGCAGCCAGATGAATCGGCCAGACAATTCTGGACACGGTTCTTAACCAAGAAAAATCAAATCATTGACTGTCCGGATGCAGAGGCCCTTGCAGCCTTCAAACATAACATCCGCGACGAGTGGCTTGCCCGGCACCTAGGACAGGTAAAGCCGAAATCCATGGCAGCCCTCACATCACTCATGACCCGCTTCTGCGCGGGAGAGGACAGCTGGCTAGCTTGCAGTAACAACCTGACCAAAAACCCTGGTAGTTCGGATACCAAGGACGGCAATGGCAGGTCGCATCGCAACAAGCACAAGCGCCGCATTAACGGTGATAATACTGAAGACACGGCAGTCAATGCCAGATTCAGAGGCTCTAAACCCGGTCAGCGGAAAAAGCCATTCAAAAGAAATACTCAGGGCCCGTCCAATTTGGAACGAATACTCGATCGCTCGTGCCAGATACATGGCACCCCCAAAAAACCAGCCAACCACACCTACAGGGATTGTTGGGTATTCAAGCAGGCAGGCAAGTTAAATGCCGAAAACAACGACAAGGGGCTGCATAGCGATGACGAGGAGGAGCCCCGGCCGCCGAACAATAGAGGACAGAAGGGCTTTCCTCCACAAGTGCGGACAATGAACATGATATACACAACCCACATACCCAAAAGGGAGCGGAAGCGTGCACTAAGGGACGTATACGCGATGGAGCCAGTCGCCCCAAAGTTCAACCAGTGGTCCTCCTGTCCGATCACTTTTGATCGAAGGGACCACCCCACTAGCATCCGCCACGGCGGATTCGCCGCATTGGTTCTTGACCCAATCATTGACGGATTTCACCTCACTAGAGTCCTGATGGACGGCGGCAGCAGCTTGAACCTGCTTTACCAGGATACAGTGCGCAAAATGGGCATAGACCCCTCAAGGATTAAACCCACAAAAACGACCTTTAAAGGCGTCATACCAGGTGTAGAGGCCAACTGTACAGGCTCAATTACACTTGAAGTGGTCTTCGGATCCCCGGATAACTTCCGAAGCGAGGAACTAATCTTCGACATAGTCCCGTTCCGCAGCGGCTATCACGCACTGCTCGGACGAACCGCATTCGCAAAGTTCAATGTGGTGCCGCACTACGCATACCTCAAGCTTAAGATGCCGGGCCCTCGAGAAGTAATCACGGTCAATGGAAACACCGAACACTCTCTCCGAACGGAGGAGCATACGGCGGTCCTTGCGGTGGAAGTACAAAGCAGCCTCTTAAGGCAATTCTCGAGTCCGACTACTAAACGTCCGGACACCATCAAGCGCGCCCGGAGTAACCTACAACAAGACTGCCTGGCACGTTCCGAGCACGCGTAGCAATGCGGCCCCAACCCCAGCCCTCGCGAAATTGCGAGACCAGTACCACGCGTACATAACTACGCTCTGGAGATACCATGGGCATAGGGGGAGGGGCACGACCACGGCATGCCCAGAGTGCAACTCAACCGCACAAGGGGCTCCCAATTGTGTCATTCTTTTTTTTCTTATTCTTAGGACTCCGTTTTCCAGAAGCCCTGTCCGGCAGTAGAATCGCCGAACTCACGATGCAACAGCCAGTGAAGCAGAAAAGCTACGTCGAGTGTCCAGGTGGTCTCTATTACGAGCAGTATACCTATTTTACATACCATCCCATAGCCTACCCCTGGAGGGGGACATGTTAAATAGTCCCATCCCTTGCTTATCGCACTATTTGTATCGTTCTGCTTTCATTGCAGTATCTTTTGAATAAACAATACATAGCTTCTACTTATTATTGCATTCCTTTTTTTGTATAAATGTTCATCTATGACATGTGGCACCCGTACAACTTGGTACGGTCAATACACCAGGGGCTTAAGTACCCCAAAACATGGTGTGATAAGTCCGAACACTTTCACAAGTGCGGCACCCCGAACTTATAGCATTATATGCATCGGCTCCGAATCATGTCTTGGGTCAATAGTTGGGTTTGCCCGGCTCCCATGTTTTGGTACCTTACGTTCCGTTATATTGGCTAAGGTAGTGCTGGGAGAACCACTGCGATTGTGCCCCGGTTGAGCTGGGTTGAGCACCTCAGTGGAGAAAGCTAAAACTGACCGTCATGATAGGGCGAGAGTCGGTCGCTGTTCGAGAGGTTTTTTGGGTCCCTAAAGACTCATGCCGCTTAGAGCGAGGAGCCGGCATTGTCCGGCCAAGGCGTGGATAGCGCCCGAACTCGGTCTTCCGAATACCAGGGGCTTCGCCAAAATTTAAAATTATAGAATTCTATGGCTAAGTGAGAGTGTTCAAGCATTATAGTCCGGTTGCCTCGTTCGTCGTGTTGAACGCCTCCCTCGAAGGACCCAAGAATGGGAACAAGAGCGCTCAAGTTTATCCCGAACACCCCAGCACTCGTGGCATGGGGGCTGAAGCCAACGACTCGCCATCTCTCAAATTTGATAAACGGCCGCACAGAAGGTAATATTTTAAATTAACAAGCATTGCTTAGCGCATATGAACAAAGTTTTCAGCGTACAGGATAACACATGCGAGTTTACTCAAATATTACATCTTTGGAGCATTCACCCGCTATATGGCGGGCACCCTTCAGGATGCCCTCATAGTACATCTCGGGCTTGCGATACTCCTTGCCCGGCGGTGGCGCGTCCGTCACAAGCTTCTCGGCGTCCATCTTTCCCCAGTGCACTTTAGCACGGGCAAGGGCCCGACGGGCACCTTCAATGTAGACGGAGCGCTTGATGACTTCAATCCATGGACAGGTGTCCGCCAGCCGCCGCACCAGACCGAAGTAGCTCCCAGGCATGGCTTCCTTAGGCCACAGCCGAACTATGAGGCCCTTCATGACCTGTTCGGCCACCTTGTGGAGCTCGACCAGCTGCTTCAGCTAGTCGCTCAGGGCACCGGATGTCCGGCCTCAGCATATTGAGACCAGAACACCTTTTCCGTCGAGCTCCCCTCCTCGGCTCGGTAGAACGTGGCAGCATCAGACACACTACGGGGCAGATCGGCGAACGCTCTTGGAGAGCTCCGGATTCGGGTAAGTAACGGATAATTCACTTTTACATGCTTGCTTTGCATAAAAAATGCCTTACCCGCCGCTATCTTCTTTATCGCTTCGATCTCCTGGAGGGCCTTCTGGGCTTCGGCCTTAGCGGCTTTGGCACTCTCAAGAGCCAAGGCGAGCTCGGACTCTCGAGTCTTCGAGTTACGCTCCAAACTCTCGTGTTTTTTCACGAGAGCCTGGAGCTCTTGCCGCACCTCCACCACCCGCACCTCCTGCTTCTCTCGCTCGGTGTGCTCCAAGGCCGCACTGTTTTTGGACTTGGACACTGCTTCCTTCAGGGTCGCCACCTCGTTCGTGGCCCCTGCAATACCCACGTTATTCCTGTCATTTTTTTTTGCAACCAAATCCTTTCTATAAGGTATTACTTTAATAAGGTTTTACTTACCTTCCTTGCCCTCAAGCTGCTTCTTGGCAAGGCCGAGCTCGTTCTCGGACCGCTCGAGGCTCTCCTTCAAGGCATTGACCTGCGCAGTCAGTGCGGCAGAGGTCAGCAGCGCAGCCTGCATTCCCATATTGACTTATTTACATTAGACTCCTGCGTATATCTTTTTAGATCCTCAGCTCGACTTTTCTTTCCGAACACCGAACTAAGCATCTGGGGCTACTGTCTACGCGGTAATATTCTTATATATCTTAAAAACTTACCTCGAAGCCTGTTAGAAGGCTGGTACAGGCTTCAGTCAGCCCGCTCTTGGCGGACTGAACTTTCTGGATCACCGCACTCATGATAATGCGGTGCTCCTCGTCGATGGAGGCGCCGTTAAGTGCCTCCAGCAAGCTATCCGGTGCCTCCGGTTGGACGGAGGCCACCGGCGTCGCAATCTTGCCCCTCTTACGAAGGGGCCGCCTGCCGGACTTCGGAACCACTATAGGTTCCGCTTTGGAGTTCGGCACAGGGCCGGACTTAGAGCCCTCTGGGGTTTTGCCCCCTTCGCGCCCGTAGTCCGGGAGGTCGCCTTGCGGCGCCTCCAGGACCACCTCCTCCTGGTTGGGCCCCTTTTGGGACTCCACCGCGGCGTCGTCTGCGTCACGAGGGGAGGAGGCAGTCGGAAGTGAAGTGCTATTCACATCCGACGAATCCAGGGAGCCCCTCGACGAAGCGGGGAGCTCGTCCTTGGGCGGGCTACATGGTTGTATTCGGCATTAGAAGACACTATGCGACAAATGAAAAAACATGAGTTATTCTAGAATCCGGACACTTACGATCTCGCCAGGGGCTTGGCCCTCGAGGGCCACTCCTCTTCACCGTCATCGGCGTTGGTGGGAAAGTCCGGGGGAAGGGTCCTTCCTTTCTTGGACCCTTCGGCCCCTCCAACTGGGGCGGCCTTCCTTTTCTTCTCTCCCCCCGCTGGGGAAGAGGCCTCTTTTTCCTCCTCCTCGCTTTTGCGGGAGGAGTCCGCCTCGGAGTCATCGGATGATGAGTCCGACAACACTTGACGCCGGGCACTCCTTCGAGTTCCCGTGGCCTTCTTCTTGGCCTTCTTCTCCGGCACCACGTGAGATGCCGGAACCAGCAGCCCCGTTAAGCGGGCGTCCACTGGGTCTTCTGGCAAAGGAGCCAGACAGTTAACCTACTCAGACTTCTTCAGCCAGTCCTGTCAAAGGTAAGGGAGTTTAGATCCCACATAGAGTCAGACTATGAAAAACAAGAATATCGTAAAGGGTAAAATAGCTTACCTCGATGGCCTGACGCCGCGATCTGAATCCGTGATCTTCGGTAGCGGATGTGGGGGCCTCGGCGCCCTTAAACAGCACCTTCCAGGCATCTTCGTACGTAGTGTTGAAGAGCTTGCTCAAGGTTTGGTGCTGTGCCGGATCAAACTCCCACAATTTGAAGGCCCTTTGTTGGCATGGGAGGACCCGGCGAATGAGCATGACCTGGACTATGTAGACAAGCTTGAGATTATTGTTCGCCAGCTTTTGGACGCAGGTTTGAAGTCCGGTCAGCTCTTCCGAATCTCCCCACGTTAGGCCCGTCTCTTTCCAGGAGGTGAGCCGTGTGGGGAAACCAGATCGGAATTCGAGGGCCGCCGCCCATTTGGGGTCGCGCGGCTCGGTGATGTAGAACCACCCCGATTGCCACCTATTTATTGTCTCCACGAAGGAGCCCTCGAGCCATAGGATGTTGGCCATCCGGCCCACCAGGGCGCCTCCGCACTCCACTTGGTGGCCGCCCACTACCTTCGGCTTGACATTAAAAGTTTTCAGCCATAAGCCGAAGTGGGGCTGGATGCAAAGGAAGGCCTCGCACACGACGATGAACGCCGAGATGTTGAGGATGAAGTTCGGGGCCAGATCGTGGAAATCTAGGCCATAGTAGAACATGAGCCCCCGGACAAATGGGTGAAGTGGAAAACCTAGTCCGCGGAGGAAGTGGGTGAGGAACACCACCCTCTCATGGGGCCTGGGGGTGGGGAGGAGCTGCCCCTTGTCGGGGAGCCGATGCGGGATGTGGCTGGACAAGTATCCGGCCTTCCGCAGTTTTTTGACTTGTTCCTCCATTACGGAGGAGACCATCCACTTGCCTCCCGCTCCAGACATGGCTGGAGAAGGTTGAGAAGGGATGTGCGGACTTGGGCGCTGGAGCTCGAGTACGCGGAAATGGATAAGCAAAGGAGGAAGAAGGCGTAGGTAAAAAGGTGGATCCTTATCCCCTTATATGGATGGACGAAACTATGCATCCCCACCAGCCTGATAAAACTCGCTTATCTCCCAAGCTCCGTAATCAATGGCGCGGTTGGGTTACCCACGCCCGTATTGATGAGAATCCCGGAATAAGGGGACACGATCTCTGCTTTGACAAGACATGCCAAAGAAACCGCCTTGCTAAACACGCTGAGGTGGGACAGTAAAAACGATTCCAATAAAAGCTTGGCCGTGGTGTGACGCCACACCGCAGAATACGTCAGCAGATTGAATTTGTGTAAGGATTATTCTCTCTACGGTGGTATGTGGAACTTATTTTGCAGAGCCGGACACTATCCTTGTGTTCAAAATCTTCTATGAAGTATTCGAAGGAGGAACCCGCCTTGCAATGTCGAAGACAATATGCGCGCTGGACTCGTCGTCATTGAAGCCTGGTTCAGGGGCTACTGAGGGAGTCCTGGATTAGGGGGTGTCCGGATAGCCGAACTATCACCGTTGGCCGGACTCCTGGACTATGGAGATACAAGATTGAAGACTTCGTCCCGTGTCCGGATGGGACTTTCCTTGGCGTGGAAGGCAAGCTTGGCGATACGGATATTTAGATCTCCTACCATTGTAACCGACTCTGTGTAACCCTAACCCTCTCCGGTGTCTATATAAACCGAAGGGTTTTAGTCCGTAGGACGAACAACAATCATACCATAGGCTAGCTTCTAGGGTTTAGCCTCTTTGATCTCGTGGTAGATCTACTCTTGTACTACCCATATCATCAATATTAATCAAGCAGGAGTAGGGTTTTACCTCCATCGAGAGGGCCCGAACCTGGGTAAAAACATCGTGTCCCTTGTCTCCTGTTACCATCCGCCTAGACGCATAGTTCGGGACCCCCTACCCGAGATCCGTCGGTTTTGACACCGACACTCGCCTAGTCCAACCATCGCCAAGATGCTTGACCGGGTGCTCAGCCGAATGCCCTCAGGGAAGGACAAGGGGAAGGACAGGGAAACCGAACTTCACACGCTGCACATCCAAATAGGGAGAATTGTTACCTCTCCTGAGGGGAGGCCGAAGCTTCCTCCCCGCGCGGGAAGAAGAGGGCCGCCTCCTAAGACTTGGAGACGGAGATACCCAAGCAAGGGAAAAAGGTATCACTAGGGGGCTCTGCCCCGATGGGCACCCTCACCGCATCGTGCCCACCAACGGGACAGCCCTCCATTGAGCTGTAAGTAAATCGTTAATTCGAAGGTAATGTGTTCCTCCGAGATTCATAACCATGATTCATCTTTTGCAGTCCGGCTAGCAGCTCTTCTCAACAGAGCTCTTCTTCGGGGGATCTTCCTCTGGAAATGATGGAGAGCGAGACTCCACCCACCTCTCCGACTCATGAAGCGGGCGACATCGAGGTGTCGTCACGGAGGAGTCCGGATCTGCCGAAGCCAGAGGCTAATACGTCAGACGCCCTGAGCTCGGAGCGTTTGGCTCCCATGGGGGTGATGAGGAGGGTCCGGCACAGTTCGGTGTTCGGCCGGACGTACTAACAGGTCTTCTGGAGCGAGCTGCACTCTCGGAGGAACGCCGCTCATTAATGAGCGATGTGCTTAAGAAGATTTCCTCCGCTACAAGCGGTTTGAATGAGGCATTTACGAGCCTGCTCAGAGGCTTTGAGGTATGTAGTGAAAAAATGCACTATTTTTTGGCTGTAAGGCACGCGCTAGGTGTGCTCCATATGGATAGTAGCCCCTGAGACTCTGGTTGCCCGCCCTAGGCGGCAAAAGGGGGATCATAAACCAATGATTGTGCTGTAAATATGTGCAGGTACCTGTGGGTCCGGCCGCCGACCAGTCCGTTGAAGTTGCCGAACTAGCGAGGCAGATTGGATCGATTGACGCCTTTTAAAAACCCAATAGGTTAATAGGTTAGTCCCAAAAGTAATATAAAAGTGGAAAATAAAGCCCAATATAGTCCAAAACAGTAGATAAAGTAACATGGAGCAATCAAAAACTATAGATACATTGGAGACGTATCAGGCATCCCAAGCTTAATTCCTGCTCGTCCTCGAGTAGGTAAATGATAAAAAAGAACTTTTGATGCGGAGTGATACTTTGGCATAATTTCAATGTAAAACTTCTTAATTGTGATATGAATATTCAGATCCGAAAGATTCAAGACAAAAGTTCATATTGACATAAAAGTAATAATACTTCAAGCATACTAATCAAAGCAATCATGTCTTCTCAAAATAACATGGCTAAAGAAAGTTATCCCTACAAAATCATATAGTCTGGTTGTTTCTCTATCCTCATCACACAAAGTATTTAATCATGCACAACCCCGATGACAAGCCAAGCAATTGTTTCATACTTTAATAATCTCAAACTCTTTAAACTTTCACGCAATACATGAGCGTGAGCCATGGACATAGCACTATAGGTGGAATAGAATGGTGGTTGTGGAGAAGAAAAAAAGGAGAAGATAGTCTCACATCAACTAGGCGTATCAACGGGCTATGGAGATGCCCATCAATAGATATCAATGTGAGTGAGTAGGGATTGCCATGCAACGGATGCACTAGAGCTATAAGTATATGAAAGCTCAACGAAATAAACTAAGTGGGTGTGCATCCAACTTGCTTGCTCACGAAGACCTAGGGCACTTTTGAGGAAGCCCATCATTGGAATATACAAGCCAAGTTCTATAATGAAAAATTCCCACTAGTATATGAAAGTGACAACATAGGAGACTCTCTATCATGAAGATCATGGTGCTACTTTGAAGCACAAGTGTGGTAAAAGGATAGTAGCATTGTCCCTTCTCTCTTTTTCTCTCATTTTTTTATTTGGGCCTTTTCTCTTCTTCTTTTTTATGGCCTCTTTTTTATTTGGGCTTCTTTGGCCTCTTTTATTTTATTTCGTCCGGAGTCTCATCCCGACTTATGGGAGAATCATAGTCTCCATCATCCTTTCCTCACTTGGGACAATGCTCTAATAATGATGATCATCACACTTTTATTTTTCTTATAACTCAACAATTACAACTCGATACTTAGAACAAAGTATGACTCTATATGAATGCCTCCGCCGGTGTACCGGGATATGGAATGAATCAAGAGCGACATGTATGAAAATTATGAAGGTGGCCTTGCCACAAATACAGTGTCAACTACATGTTCATGCAAAAAGCAATATGACAATGATGGAGCGTGTCATAATAAACGGAACGGTGGAAAGTTGCATGGCAATATATCTCGGAATGGCTATGGAAATGCCATGATAGGTAGATATGGTGGCTGTTTTGAGGAAGGTATATGGTGGGTGTATGATACCGGCGAAAAGTGTGCAGTATTAGAGAGGCTAGCAAAGGTGGAAAGATGGGAGTGCGTATAATCCATGGACTCAACATTAATCATAAGAACTCATGCACTTGTTGCAAAAATTTAGAAGTCATCAAAAACCAAAGCACTACACGCATGCTCCTAGGGGATAGATTGGTAGGAAAAGACCATCGCTCATCCCCGACCGCCACTCATAAGGAAGACAATCAATAAATAAAATTGTGCTCCAACTTCATCACAAAGCGGTTCACCATATGTGCATGCTACGGGAATCACAAACTTCAACACAAGCATTTTTTAAAATTCATAATCACCCAACTAGCATTACTTTGATATTATCACCTCCATATCTCAAAACAATTATCAAGCATCAAACTTATCTTAGTATTCAACGCACTCAAAAGAAAGTTTCACATATCTTGAACACCAAGTATATTAACATTAAGCGAATTACCATGCTATTAATGACTCTTAAAATAATCTAAGTGAAGCATGAGAGATCAATAGTTTCTTTAAAAAAATCCACCATCATGCTCTAAAATGTCTAAGTGAAGCACTAAAACAAAAATTATCATGCTCAAAAGATATAAGTGAAGTACTATGAGGAAAACTATCAAGCTCAAAAGATATAAGTGAAGCACATAGAGTATTATAACAAACTCCAAATCATGTATGGCTTACTCAAAAGGTGTGTATGGCAAGGATGATTGTGGTAAACTAACAAGAAAAGACGCAAATAATACAAGACGCTCCAAGCAAAACACATATCATGTGGTGAATAAAAATATAGCTCCAAGTAAATTACCGATGGAAGTGGACGAAAGAAGGGATGCCTTCCGGGGCATCCCCAAGCTTTGACTTTTTGGTGTCCTTGGATTATCTTGGGGGTGCCATGGGCATCCCCAAGCTTAGGCTCTTGCCACTCCTTGTTCCATAATCCATCAAAAGAATTCACCCAAAACTTGAAAACTTCACAACACAAAACTCAACAGAAATCTCGTGAGCTCCGTTAGAGAAAGAAAACAAAAGACTACTTCAAGGTACTGTAATGAACTCATTATTTATTTATTTTGGTGTTAAACCTAATGTATGACAACTTCTATATGGTTTATAAACTATTTTACTAGCCATAGATTCATCAAAATAAGCAAACAACACACGAAAAACAGAATCTGTCAAAAACAGAATAGTCTGTAGCAATCTGTAACTAACGCAAACTTCTGGAACTCTAAAAATTCTACCAAAATAGGAAGTCCTGGAAAATTTGTTTATTGAACAGAAGCAAAAAGAATCAACGCAAAATCACGTTCCTGTGATTTAACATAACTATATTCATGCGCGCAAAGTTTCTGTTTTTCAGCAGAATCAAATCAATTATCATCGTAGGTTATCCTATAGGTTCTACTTGGCACAAACACTAATTAAAAGATAAAACCACATCCAAACAGAAGCTAGATGGATTATTTATTCCTAAACATAAGCAAAAACAAAAAACACAAAAATAAAATTGGGTTGCCTCCCAACAAGCGCTATCGTTTAACGCCCCTAGCTAGGCATAGAGATTTCAATGATGCTCACAAGAAAGACAAGAATTGAGGCACAAAGAGAGCATCATAAAACATGTGACAAACACACTTAAGTCTAACATACTTCCTATGCATAGGCATATTATAGGCAAAAAAATTATCGTAGCAAGCAAAAACTAGCATATGCAAGGAAGCGGAAAGGAACAATAGCAATCTTAACATAACGAGAGGTAATTTAGTAACATGAAAATTTCTATAACCATATTTTCCTCTCTCATAATAATTACATGTAGGATCATAATAAAATTCAACAATATAACTATCACATAACATATTCTCAACACGATCCACATGCATGCGAAGTTGACACTCTTCCGAAATAGTGGGATTAATATTAACTAAAGTCATGACCTCTCCAAACCCTCTTTTATCAAAAACTTCATAAGATTGGACATTATCCAGATATGTGGGATCTAAAGTTGACACTCTTCCAAACCCACTTTCAATATTATTTCAAACACTATTATCAATCTCATATTCATCATGGGGGTCAAATAAATTTTCAAGATTATAAGAAGAATCACCCCAATCATGATCATTGCAACAAGTAGAGGACATAGCAAAACTAGCATCCCCAAGCTTAGGGTTTTGAATATTTTTAGCACAATTGACATCAATAGAATTTATAGTAAAATCATTGCAATCATGCTTTTTATTCAAAGATCTATGGTGAATCGCTTCATAAAGTATTTCATCACAATTTTTAGATTCACGAATTTCAAGCAAAACCTCATAAAGATAATCTAGTGCACTCAATTCACTAGCAATAGGTTCATCATAATTAGATCTCTTAAAGAGATTAGCAAGTGGATGAGGATCCGTAAACTTTTAGCAAGCGAAGATGCTAGCAAAAATAAGGCACATGCTAACACAAGATTGAACAGAGGAAGGGCGAATAAAACGGCAAGGGTGAAGTGGGGGAGAGGAAAAGGAGAGGCAAATGGCAAATAATGTAATGCGAGAGATAGGGATTGCGATGGGTACTTGGTATTGTTGACTTGCTTGCGTGAGCCTCCCCGATAACAGCACCAGAAATTCTTCTTGCTACCTCTTGAGCACTGCGTTGGATTTCCCCGAAGAGGAGAGGATGATGCAGCAAAGTAGCGTAAGTATTTCCCTCAGTTTTTGAGAACCAAGGTATCTATCCAGTAGGATACCACACACAACTCCCTCGTACCTACACAAAACGATAGCAACTCGCAACCAACGCTTAGGGGTTGTCAATCCCTTCACGGTCACTTACGAGAGTGAGATCTGATAGATAATATTTTTGGTATTTTTGATAGATAGATGCAAAGTAAAAAAGTAAAAGGCAAAGTAAATAAAAGCAAGTAAATAAAGTGATAGAGATTGATATGATGAGAATAGACCCGGGGCCATAGGTTTCACTAGTGGCCTCTCTCGAGAGCATAAGTATTCTACGGTGGGTGAACAAATTACTGTTGAGCAATTGACAGAATTGAGCATAGTTATGAGTATATCTAGGCAATGATCATGTATATAGGCATCACGTCCAAAACAAGTAGATCGAAATGATTCTGCATCTACTACTATTACTCCACTCATCGACCGCTATCCAGCATGCATCTAGAGTATTAAGTAAAAACAGAGTAACGCCTTAAGCAAGATGACATGATGTAGAGGGATAAATTCATGCAATATGATAAAACCCCCATCTTGTTATCCTCGATGGCAACAATACAATACGTGCCTTGCAACCCTTTCTGTCACTGAGTAAGGACACCACAAGATTGAACCCAAAGCTAAGCACTTCTCCCATTGCAAGAACTACCAATCTAGTTGGCCAAACCAAAAAGGATAATTCGAAGAGACTTGCAAAGATAACTCAATCATACATAAAAGAATTCAGATAAGAATCAAATATTTTCCATAGATAATACTGGATCATAAACCCACAATTCATCGGTCTCAACAAACACACCGCAAAAAGAAGATTACATCAAATAGATCTCCACGAGAGAGGGGGAGAACATTGTATTGAGATCCAAAAAGAGAGAAGAAGCCATCTAGCTACTAGCTATGGACCTGAAGGTCTGAAGTAAACTACTCACACTTCATCGGAGGGGCTATGGTGATGATGTAGAAGCCCTCCGTGGTGGATGCCCCCTCTGACGGAGCTCCGGAACAGGCCCCAAGATGGGATCTCGTGGATACAGAAGGTTGCGGTGGTGGAATTAGGTTTTTGGCTCCTGTTCTAATCGTTCGGGGATACGTAGGTATATATAGGAGGAAGGAGTACGTCGGTGGAGCGTCGAGGGGCCCACGAGGTAGGGGCGCGCCCAGGGGGGCGCGCCCTCCACCCTCGTGACCGCCTCTAGCACTGCTTGGAGTAGGGTCCAAGTCTCCTGGATCACGTTCGGTTGGAAAATCATGATCCCGAAGGTTTCATTCCGTTTGGACTCCATTTGATATTTTGTTTCTTCAAAATACTGAAAAAGGCAAAAAACAACAATTCTGGGCTGGGCCTCCGGTTAATAGGTTAGTCCCAAAAGTAATATAAAAGTGGAAAATAAAGCCCAATATAGTCCAAAACAGTAGATAAAGTAGCATGGAGCAATCAAAAATTATAGATACGTTGGAGACGTATCAGCTACTTGGTTATGTAGCATCACTCTTCATCTTACTTAAATATTCTCCATTTTTTCTTATATTATCACATCTATATTTACTCTTAACAAAATGTAGAATAAAGGCAATGCTTATGTAGAAGATTCTATGGTAAACTTCTTGAATTCCCCCCCCCCCCATCAGCATGGACAAGGGCTTTATAGAGCCTGTCTTCACCAATAATGTAAGTTTGTACTTCTCAAGCCTTCAAACTTTGTTATGTATATTTGGTTAGGCATGACTGCAACATCTGTTTATTTTTGGTGTTTGCATCAAATTGCATGTTTAAAGTTTATTACGTAGCTCATAAACAAAAGTTTGTCCTTCTCAATTTAAGTTTTCAGTTGTACAACCAAGTTCCTTCTTCATACCATGTAAATTAAACTATATAGAGCAAGTGATCTTATTTTGCACTGCATGTATGCTTCTGTTCTTGATCCGTAATCCAGTGGTGTGGTGAACCTACCCACTACAGCATAATGTTATATTCTGCAATGTCTTAACTATGAACAATGTCATATCATTCTACTATTATTTAAACCATCTCTTTATTTGCCAATCTGAAATGGGATAAATTGACAGCACACTAACCATTGATACTTATGAGTTCTTGATCTGCAATCCAGTGGTGTCGTGAAGCTGCCAACTCCTTCACAATGTCATTTCCTGCCATGTCTTGACCTGAACAATACCATATTGTGTTAATGCTATTTTAAACTATGTCACTTTATTCGTCAGTAAGAAATGTGATGAATTGTCAGCACTGATACTTATATGTGCAAAACCTGTCATTTGTCTGCTTGTTTATCTTTCAGAATGAGGAGGATATAAGCGTCAAACAAGCGCAGTCTCATCAGCTTGCTCAGCTGCTTGCGTTGTAGCTCCCGAGCAGGGCTAACCTTTCTTGAACTCTATTGAAGTGATGTTGGTTTTGTATATTATTTTGTCGGCGTGTTTATTTGCACTGGTGGCGATCTTTGATGCCAAGTGTATGTAATATGCTGTCTGCTTGTGCTTTATTATCATAGTGGCGAACTTTGATGCACAGTGGATGTAATACGCCGTAATTTCTTTATTGTATAGTCTAGGTTTTTTCTTATTCATGATGCTGCAGTTATTTTACTGTATATATATCCTATCTTCGCAGTAAACCGGCCAAACCGTAAAATTATGGTACATAATCGGGTCGTCATGCAAATCATTATGTATGATCCACATCATGGGCCCCGTCATCTTGGTCCGTTAATAGGCCTAAATGTAAACTGGCCCAATAGTAGATTTGGGCCTTTAATAAGCCGAGTAAACCACCGGCCCTATTTTTGCAAGAAAAATCAATGGGCTTTTAGGAGGCTGAAAAGTAGGTTGGGCATGAAACGTGTCGAACAGCTCACGGGCCGACAGCAGGCCGAAATAGACCCCGGCCCATGATTGTGCCAATCACATACGGGCCATTACCAGGCCAAAATTGCTCGGTCCTTGTTTGGCCCAATCAGATTATCGGCTGTGAGCAGGCCGGATGCAAACCGGGCCGTAGTTAGGCCCAACTATATGACGGGCTTTTAACAGGCCAAAATAAATATAGGGCCGAAATGTTAAACGGGCCTTTAACAGGCCAAAACTAATATCAGGACGAATTACTAAATGGGCCTTTAGCAAGTGGCCCCAAAAGCATAGCATCTAGTTGACGGGCCGAATCTTATATGGGCCATAGTTTAGCCCAAAGCCTCTTAATGGGCCGGATCTGATCTGGGCCGTAATTTGGCCCAGAACGTGGTAGGCTTTTAACAGGATGGATCTCATATGGGCCTTTATTAGGCCCGAAACGTGGCAAGCTATTAATGGACCGGCTCAAATATGGGCCGACATTTGGCCCAAAACATGGCAGCCTATTAATGGGTCGGCCCACTAGTGTCCTCAAAATCTTGTGGGCCTTTAGCTGGGCCGGCCCATTATGGTCGGCAAAATCTCGTGGGCCTTTAGCTGGGCTGGCCCATTATGGTCCGCAAAATCTTGTGGGCCTTTAGCTGGGCCGGCCCATTATGGTCCGCAAAATCTTGTGGGCCTTTAGTTGGGCTGGCCCATTTAATCTTTATGGGCCACTTTTGGGCCGGTCCACGTGTCAACATATCATAGGCACATCTCGCCCATTGGATGAGTGACACCTGTGCCAACGCGGAGCTGACACGTGGTTCCGTCGGCCAATGAGAATTTTACACGTGGAAAATCGACATTGGTCGTGGCTGTTAGCGGGTTATCGGATCCAAAACCGGACCCGATAGCTTAACGGCGTCCCGTTATGCTGGATGCCACATGTCGGTCACCCTTGACGAAAGCACTTGTATGACGTGCGATTTATCATCATGGAAGTGGACACTTTCGTGATGATAATTTTGGTAATGTTATGGAACACTTCTACGACAGCACAAGTATGACTATCTTGATTCTGTCATAAAATCGTCATGGATGTAAATGCATGACAGAAAACGTGACCTACTGTGACAAACATGTATCATCATGGAAGTGTATTTTTTTGTAGTGCTATGATGCTTTGAGAAGATATACTTTGTATTTCGGTTGATTGATGAGATAGATTGGTATGAGTTGTATGTTTTATTTTGGTGTTGTCCTATTGTGTCCTCTGTGTCGCGCAAGCATGAGGGATTCCCGCTGTAGGGTGTTGCAATACATTCATGATTCTCTTATAGTGGGTTGCTTGAGTGACAGAAGCATAAACCCGAGAAAGGGGGTTGTTGCGTATGTGATAAAGGAGACTTGATATGTTAATGCTATGGTTGGGTTTTACGTTAATGATCTTTAGTAGTTGCGGATGCTTGCTAGAGTTCTAATCATAAGTGCATATGATCCAAGAAGAGAAAGTATGTTAGCTTATGCCTCTCCCTCATATGAAATTGCAATAGTGATTACCGGTCTTGTTAACAATTGCCTAGGATAATTCCGCACATCAATCCATCATTATTCCACACTCGCTATTTATAATATTTAATTAATATATTCTAAATTTATGATAACATCACCTACTTTTATATTTTAGCTCTCCGATATCATACAAAGTCATCCTCTTCATACCCACAACATAGTTTTACTTCTCGTTTCTAGTTGGAAGTAAACATTCAGTGTACGTAGAGTCGTATCAGCGGCAGATAGGACTTGAGATAATATTGATATTACCTTTAGCTCCTTGTGGGTTCGACACTCCATGCTTATCACTTCCACCTTTGGAAATTGCTACGATGATTCCCTACACTTGGGGATTATCAGGCGCACCCTCCTACCTCGTGGCCTCCTTGTTACGTCTCCGACTTCATCTCCAAGTCTTCTGGTTTGCTTTTGGTCCAAGAAAGATCATCGCGAAGGTTTCATTCCGTCTGGACTCTGTTTGGTATTCCTTTTCTGCAAAACACTAAAATAGGCAAAAAAAATAGAAACTGGCACTGGGCCTTCAGTTAATAGGTTATTCCCAAAAATAATATAAAAGAGCATATTAAAGCCCATTAAACATCCAAAACAGATAATATAATAGCATGGAACAATCAAAAATTATAGATACGTTGGAGACGTATCAAGCATCCCCAATCTTAATTCCTGCTCGTCCTCGAGTAGGTAAATGATAAAAATGGAATTGATGTGGAATGCTACCTAACATATTTATCAATGTAATTTTCTTTATTGTGGCATGAATGTTCAGATCCGAAAGATTCAAGACAAAAGTTTAATATTGACATAAAAACAATAATACTTCAAGCATACTAACAAAGCAATCATGTCTTCTCAAAATAACATGGCCAAAGAAAGTTATCCCTACAAAATCATATAGTCTGGCTATGCTCTATCTTCATCACACAAAGTATTTAATCATGCACAACCCCGATGACAAGCCAAGCAATTGTTTCATACTTTTGATGTTCTCAAAGTTTTTCAATCTTCACACAATACACGAGCGTGAGCCATGGACATAGCACTATAGGTGGAATAGAATGGTGGTTGTGGAGAAGATAAAAAGGAGAAGATAGTCTCACATCAACTAAGCGTATCAACGAGCTATGGAGATGCCCGTCAATAGATATCAATGTGAGTGAGTAGGGATTGCCATGCAACGGATGCACTAGAGCTATAAGTGTATGAAAGCTCAAAAAGAAACTAAGTGGGTGTGCATCCAACTTGCTTGCTCACGAAGACCTAGGGCACTTTTGATGAAGCCCATCATTGGACTATACAAGCCAAGTTCTATAATGAAAAATTCCAACTAGTATATGAAAGTGACAACATAGGAGACTCTCTATCAAGAAGATCATGGTGCTACTTTGAAGCAAAAGTATGGGAAAAGGATAGTAGCATTGCCCCTTCTCTCTTTTTCTCTCATTTTTTTATTTGGGCCTTTTTATGGCCTCTTTTTTTATTTTTTTATTTTTTGTCCGGAGACTCATCCCGACTTGTGGGGTAATCATAGTCTCCATCATCTTTTCCTCAGTGGGACAATGCTCTAATAACGAAGATCATCACACTTTTATTAACTTACAACTCAAGAATTACAACTCTATACTTGGAATAAAATACGACTCTGTGTGAATGCCTCCGGCGGTGTACCGGGATGTGCAATTATTTAAGAGTGACATGTATGAAAAATTATGAACGGTGTCTTTGCCACAAATATGATGTCAACTAGATGATCATGCAAAGCAATATGACAATGATGGAGCGTCTCATAATAAACGGAATGGTGGAAAGTTGCATGGAAATATATCTTGAAATGGCTATGGAAATGCCATAATAGGTAGGTATGGTGGCTGTTTTGAGGAATGTATATGGTGGGTGTATGGTACCGCGAAAGTTGCGCGGTACTAGAGAGGCCAGCAATGGTGGAAGGGTAAGAGTGTGTATAATCCATGGACTCAAAATTAGTCATAAAGAACTCACATACTTATTGCAAAAAACTATTAGTTATCAAAATGAAGTACTACGCGCATGCTCATAGGGGGGATAGGTTGGTAGGAAAAGACCATCGCTCGTCCCTGATCGCCACTCATAAGGAAGACAATCAATAAATAAATCATGCTCCAACTTCATCACATAACGGTTCACCATACGTGCATGCTACGGGATCACAAACTTTAACACAAGTATCTCTCAAATTCACAACTACTCTACTAGCATGACTCTAATATCACCATCTTCATATCTCAAAATAATCATAAGTAATCAAACTTCTCTTAGTATTCAATGCACTTTATATGAAAGTTTTTATTATACCCATCTTGGATGCCCATCATATTAGGACTAATTTCATAACCAAAGCAAATTACCATGCTGTTCTAAAAGGCTCTCAAAATAATATAAGTGAATCATGAGAGATCAACAATTTCTATAAAATAAAGCCACTGTTGTGCTCTAAAAAGATATAAGTGAAGCACTAGAGCAATATTGTCTAGCTCGAAAGATATAAGTTAAGCACACAGAGTATTCTAATAAATCACGATTCATGCGTGTCTCTCCCAAAAGGTGTGTACAGAAAGGATGATTGTGGTAAACTAAAAAGCAAAGACTCAAATCATACAAGACGCTCCAAGCAAAACACATATCATGTGGTGAATAAAAATATAGCCTCAAGTAAAGTTACCGATAGACGAAGACGAAAGAGGGGATGCCTTCCAGGGCATCCCAAAGCTTAGGCTTTTTGTTGTCCTTGAATTTTACCTTGGGGTGCCTTGCGCATCCCCAAGCTTAGGCTCTTGCCACTCCTTATTCAAAAATCCATCAAATCCTTACCCAAAACTTGAAAACTTCACAACACAAAACTTCAACAGAAAATCTCATGAGCTCCGTTAGTATAAGAAAATAAACCACCACTTTAAGGTAATGTAATGAACTCTTTATTTATTTATATTGGTGTTAAACCTACTGTATTCCAACTTCTGTATGGTTCATACCCCCGATACTACCCATAGATTCATCAAAATAAGCAAACAACACACGTAAAACAGAATCTGTCAAAAACAGAATAGTCTGTAGTAATATGTAACTTTCGAATACTTATGTAACTCCAAAAATTATGAAATAAATTGGTGGACGTGAGGAATTTGTCTATTAATCTTGTGCAAAAAGAATCAACCTAAAAGCACTCTTCTGTAAAAAATGATAGCTATTCTCATGAGCGCAAAAGTTTCTATTTTTTACAGCAAGATCGCAAAGACTTCACCCAAGTCTTCTCAAAGGTTCTACTTGGCACAAATATTAATTAAAGGGACAAATGCATTTTTGCCCCTAGTTGGAACCTACCCACGGGTTTTGCCCTTACTTTTCGACTCTGCTTAGTTTTGCCCTTAGATTTTCCTCCGAGGTCGCCCGGATGCCCTTTGATCGTTTGACCAATACTTTGAAAATTCATAACAAATTGATATGAACTCAGTAAAATGCAAATGAGATATCAAAATTTTCAAATAAACATCACCTTCATGTGTATGTCATTTGCATTCAGGAAAAAAAATACCATTTACACAACCTAAGGTTATTAATGTTATTGAAAATAAAAAGGTATAAACAATACTTTTTTCAGGAATAAGAATTACATGCAAATGTAGGTGACGTTTTCTAAACATCCTTACATCTTATTTGCATTTTTCTGAGTTCATATCACTTGTTATGAAGTACAAAAATAATGGTCAAAGTTGTTTGAACATCATAACAAGTTGATATGAACTCAGAAAAATGCAAAAAAGATATCAGGATGTTCAAAGAACATCACCTACATTTGCATTTAATTTTTATTCATGCAAAAAGTATTTTTATACATTTTATTTTGAATAATGTTAATAACATTAACAAACTCAGGTAGTTTAAATGGTACTTTTGTCCTTAATGCAAATGATATTTACATAAAGGTAATGTTTGTGTGGACATTTTGATATCTTATTTGCATTTTTTTAGTTCATATGAATTTATGAATTTTCAAAGTATTGGTCAAACGGTCAAAGGGCACACGGGTGACCTCGGTGGCAAATCTAAGGGCAAAACTGAGCAGAGTCAAAAAGTAAGGGCAAACCCAGAGGGTAGGTTCTAACTAGGGGCAAAAATGCAATTGTCCCTTAATTAAAACATAAAACCACATCTAACTAGAGGCTAGATGAATTATTTATTACTAAACAGGAGCAAAAAGCAAAGAACAAAAAAAATTGGGTTGCCTCCCAACAAGCACTATCGTTTAACGCCCCTAGCTAGGCATAAAAACAAGAATAGATCTAGGTATTGCCATAATAATGATAAGGCAAATCGCGAAAACTCATCTCGTACTCCCTACGTTCAGTAGCAAGTTTTCCTTGTGGCAAGCAAAAGTAATCAAAAGGGCTAAATTTAATGGGACAAAAGTCCCCAAGATCAAGCTCGAGAGGAATTGGTTCCTCCTTTGGCCCTTCATATTGTACAACCAATTCATCATTATAAGCGTTCTTTTGGCAAAAAGTCATGAGCCTTTGTTCAAGAGGAAATCCCAACCCATTGTTCTGAATAGAAAAATTATCATTGAGTTCCGAAATCCTATCAACTAGAACATTGGTAGGAACCCTCTTTCTAAGATTTTCATTATAAGCAACATGATCTAAAGATCATAAATGCATTATGTCTTCTTGATTAAAAATAATTGCCTCTATGGGAGGACGGTCGCGTCCACCCTATAATGCACAAAAAATTCATTAGCCTCTTTCATTATAGATCTAAACTCATGTGCTAGAAAGATGGTAGCCGCTCGCTTAACAGAAGAATGCTCAATATTAGAAAAATCTAGAAAAATCCTTTGTATGCAAGGATGCATGTGGATAAATTGTCTTTCAAGTTCAACTAC
The DNA here is from genome assembly GCF_018294505.1 of Triticum aestivum. Classification (NCBI taxonomy): domain Eukaryota; kingdom Viridiplantae; phylum Streptophyta; class Magnoliopsida; order Poales; family Poaceae; genus Triticum; species Triticum aestivum. The sequence goes on from NC_057798.1 coordinate 214,170,096, forward strand.
GAGCAAAGATATAGCATCCGCAAGACTACTAGTTTTATGAAGAATAGACCCACCCATAGTGGGCAAAGCACCGACGCAAGTAAAGAAATCTTGAATAACCCCTTTTCCAATAATATTACCACTACCAATCCGGAACTTTTTAGTGTGCAAAATAGTAGGTTCTTCATGAGGATTATCAAAAGCATCAAAGTTTGCCCCATCGTTACTACTATCTTTTTCAATGATAACTTCTCCAGTTTCAGACATGATGGCAACAAACCGCACTAACAAATGAGCACACAAGAAGCAAGCAAAAAGAGACGAAGGAAGAGGGTGAAGAAAAGGCAAAGGTTTTTGAAAATCGTTTTAGAAGTGGAGGAGAGGAGAACGAGAGGTGAATGGTGAATAACGTAATGCACGGGAGAAGAGTTTATGATGGGTACTTGGTATGGCTTGACTTGACGAAAATCTCCCCGGCAAAGGCGCCAGAAAACCTTCTTGCTACCTCTTGAGCTTGCATTGGTTTTCCCTTGTAGAGGAAAGGGTGATGCAGCAAAGTAGCGTAAGTATTTCCCTCAGTTTTTGAGAACCAAGGTATCAATCCAGTAGGAGACGACGCACAAGTCATCGAATACCTACACAAACAATCAAGAAATTGCAACCAACGTGATAAAGGGGTAGTCAATCCCTTCATGGTCACTCGTAAAAGTGAGATATGATAGAGATAATAAAGTAAATATTTTTGGTATTTTTTTGTTGTATAGATTAGAAAGTAAAGATTGCAAAATAATAGATTGGAAACTAGAAAGATGCAAATGAGATTCAATAATATGGAAAAGAGACCCCGGGGCCATAGGTTTCACTAGTGGCTTTTCTCGAGATAGCATGTATTACGGTGGGTGAACAAATTACTGTCAAGCAATTGATAGAAAAGTGCATAATTATGATGACATCTAAGGCAATGATCATGAACATAAGCATCACGTCCGTGTCAAGTAGACCGACTCCTGCCTGCATCTACTACTATTACTCCACACATCGACCGGTATCCAGCATGCATCTAGAGTATTAAATTCATAAAGAACGGAGTAACACATTAAGCAAGATGACATGATGTAGAGGAATTAACTCAAGCAATATGATGAAAACCCCATCTTTTTATCCTCGATGGCAACAATACAATATGTGCCTTGCTGCCCCTACTGTCACTAGGAAAGGACACCGCAAGATTGAACCCAAAGCTAAGCACTTCTCTCATGGCAAGAAAGATCAATCTAGTAGGCCAAACTAAACCGATAATTCGAAGAGACTTGCAAAGGTATCAAATCATGCATATAAGAATTCGGAGAAGAACCAAATAATATTCATAGATAATCTTGATCATAAATCGACAATTCATCGGATCTCGGCAAACACACCGCAAAATAATATTACATTGAATAGATCTCCAAGAACATCGAGGAGAACTTTGTATTGAGAATCAAAGAGAGAGAAGAAGCCATCTAGCTAGAGTATATATAGGCGAAAGAACTAGGTCGGTGGAGCTACGAGGGGCCCACGAGGGTGGGGGCGTGCCTACCCCCCTGGGCGTGCCCTCCTGCCTCGTGGCCTCCTTGTTACGTCTCTGACTTCATCTCCAAGTCTTCTGGTTTGCTTTCAGTCCAAGAAAGATCATCGCGAAGGTTTCATTACGTTTGGACTCCGTTTGGTATTCCTTTTCTGCAAAACACTAAAATAGGCAAAAAAACATAGAAACTAGCACTGGGTCTTCGGTTAATAGGTTAGTCCCAAAAATAATATAAAAGAGCATATTAAAGCCCATTAAACATCCAAAATAGATAATATAATAGCCTAGAACAATCAAAAACTATAGATACGCTGGAGACGTATCAGGCACCTGGGTGGGCACAACCCACCAGGGCGCGCCAGCCCCCCCAGGGGCGCCCTGGTGGGTGCTGCCCACCTGGTGGCCCCGCTGACCCTCAAACCGACGCTATTAAATCCCATATTTCTAGAAAAATCAGGGAGAAAGAATTATCGCATTTCACGAGACGGAGCCGACGCCGTCTCCTGTTCTTCATCGGGAGGCGAGATCTGGAGTCCGTTTGGGGCTTCGGAGAGGGGGGGGGTCTTTGATCTTCATCATCACCAACACATTTCCATCGCCAATTCCATGATGCTCCCCATCAGGAGTGAGTAATTCCTTCGAGGCTCGCTGGTCAGTGAGGAGTTGGATGAGATTCATCATGTAATCGAGTTAGTTTTGTTAGGGCTTGATCCCTAGTATCCACTATGTTCTGAGATTGATGTTTCTATGACTTTGCCATGCTTAATGCTTGTCACATTGGGCCCGGGTGCCATGATTTCAGATCTGAACCGTTTATGTTATCACCATTATATCCATGTTCTAGATCCGATCTTGCAAGTTATAGTCACCTACTACGTGATATGATCCGGCAACCCCGGAGTGACAATAGTCGGGACCACTCCCGATGATGATCGTAGTTTGAGGAGTTCATGTATTCACCATGTGTTAATGCTTTGTTCCGGTTCTCTATTAAGAGGAGGACTTAATATCCCTTAGTTTCCAATAGGACCCCGCTGCCACAAGAGGGTAGGACAAAAGATGTCATGCAAGTTCTTTCCATAAGCACGTATGACTATTTACGGAATACATGTCTACATTATATTTATGAACTGGAGCTAGTGCCATATCGCCCTAGGTTATAACTGTATCATGATGAATATCATCCAACGAGTCAATGATCCAATGCCTACGAATTTATCTTATAGTGTTCTTGCTAAGTTACTATTGTTGCTACTGCTATCGTTACTGCTACAATATTACTGCTATCATTGTTACTATTACCGTTACTACTGCTGCTATCATCAAAAGTATCATACTACTGTGCTACTAATCACTTTGCTGCAGATAATTAATCTCCGGGTGTGGTTGAATTGATAACTCAGCTGCTAATACCTTCAAATATTCTTTGGCTCCTCTTGTGTCGAATCTATAAATTTGGGTTGAATACTCTACCCTCGAAAACTGCTGCGATCCCCTATACTTGTGGGTTATCACTAACACACACTCCATAGGCACAGCATGGCCCCATCTTTATAATGAATCATTGTCCTCCACATAAAAATATACAGACCAAATGAATTGTTCTTTGATTAAACAATATATACTAAAAGTAGATAGAAACAATAGTACCTGGGATATTTTGTGAGATGAACGCAGACGCCGGCATTGGATAACGTTGGACAACGTTAGATGACCGTTTAAACGTAGGTAAGTAGTAGCACCCAGGTGGCCTTCTAGTACATTCCGCAAACTCACGTGAGGAATCTTTGGTGCATACGTCTTTGTCCTTCCCATGTAGGAATAAGTAGAGTATTAGCTTTTAATTCTCACGTAGACGCTGGTGCTTGGTCCTTCACATGGGTGGCAAGGATATATCTCCAGAGATATGACAACGGTACTGCTGCTATATCAGCTAGATGGATTTCAGTCAGATCCCTTGATGCCCGTGTCTCAACAACAACAACCAAATTTTCCTTGCTCTGCGAGAATCTTTGATGGGATCGCTTGCTGCTTGTCCCTTTCGTAGATCCTTATGAGAACAAAATGAAAAAACCTGCGGCTCGGACAGTGGGATGCATGACCGAGCGGCGCCTAGGCAATGCGGGTCTGTTGATACAACAAATGATGACAATGATGGCCAACACCGGCGCCGCAGCGCGGACTGCCAGCTACTCGCAAGGGTTCTACTGATCGGGCCTCAGCTGGATTTTGTGACTTGGAGAAGTAGCTGACAGCGGATTCCAGGTGACTCAGTCAAGCGGAGGACACAACAGCAGCTGTACACCATAGACGTACTGAACTATGAGTGGGTTGAATCAACCTGTCTCTCTTGACTGAACACCTCGTCAGAACAGAACAAAGGCAGTGACGCGCAGTGAGGGCTGAGGCAGCCAGCGGCTCGACGAGGCGCAGTGGCCATGCGAGCCGGCGGAGGCCAGCGGCCCAACGCGGCGGCGACAGAGGCAAAGACGGCGAGGAGAGCCGAAAATGTGATCGGTGAAGTCGACCACGGCAACGACAACGACTGTTCTGGGTGTCTCTTGGCGGAGGTAGTGCTCGAGTGGCGAGTCAGAAATAGCAAGCGATCCGGCGGCGGCAATTCATGGTAACAGGGCCAGTTCAAACCGGCGACAAAGACCAGCAGATGCGGTCACTTGGACGGGGCACTCGCGATGGCGGTTTAGAGGCAAAATCCAGGTGCGGCTCAGTGTTGAGATGACCGAGGATTCCGGTGACTCGCCAGAGGCGGAAACCAAGGCAGGCGGCGTTCGCTCATGGAGAACTGGCGCAGCCACTTACTGCGGAGGTCGGTGGCTCAGGGAGGCGTGAAGCCAAGGCAACCGATGGCTCAGAGCTCCTGACGGAGGCGGGTTGGAAACGCGACGGCAGGCCCGCAGTGGCAAGGCGGAGTCGGAGTTAGGGCCCCGTAGGCCTGCGACAACTTGAAGCGATGAATGCGAGGTCGTGGCCGACTCCGAGACGCTCTAGCAGCGGGTCACAACAAGCTCAAAGTGACAAACCTTGGTGAGGAGGAGGCGATCCACGGTGAGAAGAGCAGCTGAGGCTGGTCAAGCGACTGGCGCTCAGCAATGGTGATCGGAGGAGGCGACGAGCGATCCGTGGTGGCCAAGGAGTCCGGGGCGGTTGACTTTGTTTTTACACCCACGACCACATCTCCTCCGGGTCGTAACCGCACATGATTTATCTTTCCTTATTGATGTGGTGGAGATAACAAGGCCCAACAACACTTTTTGGCAAGAAGTAACAACATCAATTCCGTGTTTCATCCACACTTGATGCGCCGAGAAACAGGCAGCAATCAAAGACAACATTCTCGGCGATTTGTGGTTTGACCGCTCGTTCAGGCGAACGGAGGTTAACTCCTGCTTGAACTCAAATATCATGATCCCAGATCCATAGCTAACCAGCAAATTTAACTAACCCAGCCACAGCTCGGATCTGACTTAAACTGCCAACGAAACCTTTTTGATCTTCAGCTCTCGATCCCTCAGATAGATCCCTCCAAGAACTCATCACCATCATGCGCGTGTCCCAGGTGGGCGCCAACTGTCGTGGAATTTTCACGGTAGATGTCCTTAGTGTGAGGACTTAATAGTGAGACCAACGCATCTATGTGGTAGCTTGAGAGGGGTTGAGTGGGACGAGAGACGCAAGGTTTTTTACCCAGGTTCGGCCCCTCATGGTGGAGGTAAAAGCCTACATCCTGCTTGATTGACATTGATGATGATGATCACGATTACAAGGGTGCTCTATCTCGAGAGCTATAGACTTGTTTGTCTAACCCTAACTTGTCAAAACCTCTCCCACTTTGGGGTGCCCTACCCCTCCTTATGTAAGTTGAAGGGGCAGGTTACATGACTAGTCCTAGTAGGATTAGGATTACTCTATTACAAGTAGAGTCCTAGTCTTGCTTCATTTGTAAGGGAAATATTCCTTATGCTTTTCCTCTTAAGCCGGCCCACCAGAACATAAGCCGACCTTCCCACGAGTCGCCTTCTGGGCCGTTGGGTCTTGTCGATCGTCTGACCCGCCCGTCGGGTCACTAATGGGTCGCCGAGGTTCGGGGCGGGTCTCCAGTGAATCGCCAAGTCTGGCCGGGTCATATTTCCGGTCGGGTCATACCGCGGGGTATCCCTGACAGGGTTCGTTTACTTACCGTATCACATACCTCCTCTTTTTCAGGGTTCTAGAGTGTTCTGGAAGGTTTCTTTTATGTGTTCCTCCGGTATCATGGTTCGGATAATATTGCTTTCAACATTAATAGGCGTACCTGAGATATAGTGTTTAATTCTTTGCTCATAGATCATCTTCGGGTTAGTACCTTCGACATTATTAATCTTGATAGCTCCAGAGCGATAAACTTCTTCGATATATGGTCCATCCGATTTGGAAAGAAGCTTTCCTGCAAAAAATCTAAAACGTGAGTTGTACAAAAGAACATATTCTCCAACTTTGAATTCCCGCTTTTGGATTCTTTTGTCATGCCATTTTTTTAACTTTTTCTTTAAATAATTTGGCATTTTCATAAGCTTTAGTTCTCCATTCATCTAGTGAGCTAATATCAAATAACCTCTTTTCACCGGCAAGTTTGAAGTCATATGTGAGTTCTTTATTGCCCAATATGCTTTATGTTATAACTCAAGATGCAAATGACAAGCTTTTCCACAAACCATTTTATAAGGAGACATACCCATAGGATTTTTATAAGTTGTTCTATAGGCCCAAAGTGTATCTCTAGTTTTTTAGACCAATTCTTCCGGGACCTATTGACAGTTTTTTGTAATATTAATTTCATTTCTCTATTGCTAAGTTCAACTTGACCACTACATTGAGGATGATAGGGTGATGCAATTCTATGGTTAACATCATATTTAGCAAGTATTTAACGAAAAGCACCATGAATAAAGTGTGAACGACCATCGGTCATTAAATATCTAGGGACTCCAAACCTTGGGAAAATAACTTTTTTAAGCATTTTAATGGAAGTGTTATGGTCAGCACTACTAGTTGGAATAGCTTCTATCCACTTAGTAATATAATCAACAACAACCAAAATATGAGTATACCCATTAGAGGAAGGAAAAGGTCCCATGTAATCAAAACCCCAAACATCAAATGGTTCAACAACAAGTGAATTATTCATAGGCATTTCCTAATGCTTGCCGATATTACCAACCCTTTGACATTCATCACAAGACAAGACAAACTTACGTGCATCCTTGAAAGAGTAGGCCAATAAAAATCAGATTGTAATACTTTCACTACTGCAAGATGCTGCTAACGCGACACTATGATCAGAGACCCTTCGAGAAACTATGTGCGATGCAATAATCGCAAACGATGGTATAAGAAAACCGTCAAAAATGTGCAAAATATTTACGATGACGGATGCATCAAACACGGTTCATATTTTAGTTGCGAGTGCGATGCAAGGCATACGGTTGATCCAGCAGAACTGTTTGCGATGAGGAAGAACAACAGAAACGGGCAACCATATCAATGTGTGTGCGATATACAACATACAGTTCCCTCCGATGAACTGTGTGCTATTAGGGAATGCAACAGAAACGATCGGCCAGATCAAGGTGTGTGTGATATACGGCATACGGTTCATTTGGACAAACTGTTTAGGCAAGAGAACGGAAATGGTTCATCTTAACAAGATGTGTGTGATACGCAGCAAACAGCCTACTCGAATGAGATGTTTGGGATGAGAAATTATAACACAGATGGTTACTATAGTAAGTTAGTGTGTGATTCTGTTCGTACAAAAAACTTTGAAAATGCAAACTAGTTGCTTGCGGTAGCTAGGAGTATCGCACACGATGCGTCTACGAGTACTCGTGTGTGATAATTACTAAGTTACACATAATGAACGGCCGCAAGGGTGATATGCTGATCATGGAGTCCGAGAAGACCGTCGTCGGAAGGCCGCCGGCTCAGCTTTTTAGCCTATATTTTATTATAATTGTATGCATAAGTAGGTCGTGAGTGTTTTCTGCCTTGTCGCATGTGGCATTTTAAATTATCCTGAATATGTAAGACAATTATTAACCGTTGCCATTGTAAATTTGCCTCAGGGCAGTGACGTCACGGACCCGTAAAAGAAAAAAAAAGAAAAAACAGGGACGCCATGGCGAGCAACCACGTGGTCAAACTTCTAGCACCCCGTGGGAGACGCGACGACGCATCCATAGGATAGGATGGCGATATCATGATCGTGTGTGATAGTGGGCAGACACGTACATGTACACGTACATCCAGAACAAGGGCCCATGTTTTGGGCTTCTGATGCGTGGCATACGATTGATCCAAAAGAACTGTTTGCGACGAGACAGAACAACAAAAACGAGGCTTTGTGGGCCCGGAACCATCAATAAATTTTGACTTTGTTTCTCATCACATTGCAGATTACAACACAATAAGTATTTGCAAATCTATTCACACAGATCAAACTAATATGTATTCACACCGATCAAACTAATATGTGTTCACACTTAGCACCGGGCTATAAAAACTACCCACTCGAAAATTACTTCACAGTTCCTCTCATCATCACCTACAAAAACTGGTCTTTCCTGTCAAGTCGTTCCGCCATGACCGGTAAGAGGAGTTTCGGGTGGGCATATAACCAGGCAGCAAAGACCAAGGCCGCGGAAGCACTAGAGAGGTCCGCATCAGAGATGTCCCGGCGCGCCACGGTGCCCTCGAACAAGCTCTCACGGGCACGCCAAGGCTCTCACAAACGCACTCGCCGCGTCGGCGATCGCGATGAGCTGGTGTTGCTGAAGTCCTTGGCCGGTGACGATGACATTCTCGCTGGCCTCATTAAGCAGCAGGAGCTGGTCGACAGCTTGATGAAGCTGCTCGAGATCAGTGATGCCTCGGTTGACAAGGCGACCGGCCTCGTCGAGTAACTCATGGGTGACAATGCGAAGCTCCTCAAGGCGCTCACCGAGAAGGAGGAGGAGGCCGCCGGCTGGAAGATGCTGCATGAGCAGAGCAGTGCCTCGGGGATGACGCTGACAACGGTCGTCAAGGAACTGATGGGTGACTTGAGGAAGCTCCGGATCGAGCGCGAGCAGGAGGTGGAGGAATCCGTGGCTGCTTTCAAGCACAGCCGTGAGGAATTGAGGAAGGAGCTGGAGGATGTCATCGCCCGACGATCCATCGAAGAGTAGATACAGTAGCGTTCTAGATCATTGTCTATGATTTTCTTCTTCTCTTGCCCTGTGTCTTCCGAACTTTGCCGCATGTGGCATTTAAAATTATCCGGAATATGTAAGACAATTATTATCTGTGCCATTGTAAATTTGTCGTCGTACTATCCGTTGCCATTTTATTTGTCGTCGTATTATTCGTTGCCCTATGTGACAATTTAAATTAGGCCAGAATACAAGTTGAAAACACGAACAAAGCAAATGCTGCCATGGGATCACAACCAAACACCCTCCGTCCACCCCTAAAAAAACCTTCGTCCAGTCACTTTAATTAACCCATTAATGGCGAAGTTTTGAGTGAGGTGGGCGGCGGCTGGTGCATGAAGGTCAAAAAGCTCGCTTTCCGGTGAGCATGAGCGGCCTTGCTGCTCGCCTGTGTCCCGTCGAGCCTGCGAGGTGGACAGGATGCATGCGTCCCATCGAGCCTGCGCGGCGGACTGCTCGCACGTGTCCCGTCGAGCCTGCACGTGGACTTCTCGCGCTCGTCCCGTCTAATCAAACAATTGCACGCACTCGCCACTGAGTATGGTTAAATATTGACACGGTTCATATAATACAACCTTTTGTGATATTAAGATGTCAGCTTAGGCCAGGAAAAACAAAGAGAGCGCCCGCGTGCGTCCACGACTCCACGTCTTGTTTATTTCGACACAAACGCGATCCAAATTTAGGCAAAAATGGGTCGACGGCGGACAAAAAAGACATCCGTTCGTACGGACACGCGGCGGGAGCAAATGGTGTCGCGCGTTGGAGTTGAAGTTGGCCTTAGGGCATGTACAACGGCATCTACTCAGCAGTCTGTAACGCATGCCATGTAGGATTTTTATCTAGGTGAAGGTGAGAGAAGCAGGAGAGAGAACGAGGGTGTCTATAATTCAACAGACGGTCGATAGTCCACAAAAAACGCTCCTTATCGACAGCGTTTTGCCGTTGTACGCCTAGGCGTCGTTAATTTGCTGAGTGCCACGCCAAACCGCTGTCCCATGTTTCATGATGGAATATAAGATCTATTTTTCTGTTCCTAATTTTACGGGAGCAACAGACGTAAAATAGGAAGTCTGTTGTACAGGGTGTCTTTACTGCTGTCTACATATGATTGGTATAGACAGCGTTGTCTAAACTAATGTACATGCCCTTAGATAGCCGTGTTTCTCGTTTGTCCCTTTGGTGCAGGAAATAGCAGATATCCCAATACACAATTGCCTCATCAACGTATCCGCACGTTACGCTGTCGCCAGTCGTCCATGATTTTCTACCCTACGTAGAATCGGTACACACTGTAGCCAAAAAGAGTCGTTGCAGAACAATAAAACCCATTTAACCGCGGTAGAAACTCCCCGCGACATTTTAAAATCCACGCCTGGATTTACCATGTCGTTCTCATTCAATGCCAAGAGGATCATCATGGGGCACTCTGACAGGCATCCCATGCCGAATTTAAAACACGCATTTACTCTGCCCACCAGTATCCCAGCCTCACCCGCAGCCCCAACCCGCCCCCTCACCCCCTCGCTGACACCGCGACCGGTCCCCCGCGGCCCCACCCGACAGCCACACCCAGAAAAAGCAGCCCATCGGTGCCTCCAAAGTCCCAACCCCGCAGCCAGCCGCGGTCGCTGTCGCCACCCCCTGCCCCCGGATCCCACCACCGGTTTCGTGCCGCGGTTGCTCACATCACACCACACCACGCACGGCCGCTTCCCTCCCCGCCCTGAGCTCGCGTGCGTACCCAACCGGGGAGATTTCGGGCGCCATCCAGGGGCGGAAGGGTAATTTCCCCTGCCCCCATTAATTAAGTCCACACGAGCCGCAGCCTCACGCCCCACGCCGCCTTCGCTAGCGGACGAGCCCGCCCTCCCCAAACTGCCCCTCTCACCGTCGCCTCCAAAACCACCTCCGCCTTCCTCCTCACTCAGGCCCCTCCGCTCAGCCCCGCACCGCGCCGATGGCCGATTCGCCAAACCCTAGCTCCGGGGACCTCCCCTCAGCCGCCGGGAGCTCGCCCGAGAAGCCGTACCCCGCGGATCGACGCGTCGCGGCGCTCGCCGGCGCGGGCGCGAGGTACAAGGCCATGTCCCCGGCGCGGCTGCCGATCTCGCGCGAGCCCTGCCTCACCATCCCCGCCGGCTTCAGCCCCTCCGCCCTCCTCGATTCCCCCGTGCTCCTCACCAACTTCAAGGTGACTGCCGCCTCCCTGTACTGTACCTATCGCCTCTCGCCTGCTGTTACTTGTTACCGCGGGATCTGCGGGCTGTACGGCGTCCGTGTCATGCTGAGCTGGGGAAAAGGAGGGATTCCGATGCGCATTAGCTCTGCGCTCTAGTTTATGAGACAATTGCGCGGGGGAATTGGCTCGTGGCCTCGGAATAACGCGCTTTCTCTGTGCGCTTTCGCATTTCCGGCGGTGCCATGAGGATTCTGGAACTTCCTTTTCTGCGAGGGTTCTTCGTGATATGTTTTGTTTTCCCTCCGTTTCGTCTTTTGGAGCGTCCCCATGCCGTCTACTTGCTGTGGAGTGAGGTGGATGCTGTTGCTTGTGCGTCTGCAGGGAATTATTCTGTTAGTTATGCACACACTTGGTGGCTACGAGAACAAATCATCATTTGACATTCCTTTTACGGGGGCTTCGTAGGGCCTTATTTAAGGAAACGCCCCTTGGGCTCTGGCCGGTATTATACTGGTGGTGTGCTAAGCTATGGTGTTCGTCCAGAAGGAAATCACCAAGTAATTGTGTTCGGGTTGACCGTTTGGTTGTTATTCTTCCTCGGGATTGGTTGTAGAAGTGCTATTTGTTTTCCTGAGTCCTCTTGCTGGCAGCGTACAAACTGAAATAGCCCTTGCTTGCTGGGCCTAGTGCCCTAGTCACTTGCTTGCAGCATCATTGTTACTTTCTTTGTCTTGCTCTGTTGTTCTTGCCGGCCTTCTTCTTCTTCATGTTTCCTCTTTCAAGCATAGGAGAAAATGTTTGGCAAACTTGTTACTTTTGAACAAAAATATTTATTAAGGTGGCATTTATTCAGAGGGCGAGGTACTTCATATATGCAATCTGCAGGCTGTAGTAAAGAAAAATGTTTATTAAGGTGGCATTTATTTCAGAGGGCGATGTACTTCATATATACAATTTGCAGGCTATAGTGTTGTTGTACTTCCTTTTTTGTGTTTACAAGTATTCAGAGGTCTTAAAGCGTGGTAGACATCGAAAATATTTAACAAAAAATTCTTTCAGGTTGAACCTTCACCAACAACTGGTAGTCTGAGCATGGCTGCAATTATGCACAAGAGTGCTCATCCAGACATACTGCCTTCGCCACGGGATAAGTCTATTCGAGCCCATGAAGATGGGGGTTCTAGGGATTTTGAATTCAAGCCTCATCTGAATTCGTCTTCTCAATCACTGGTACACAACCTTTAATTTTCTTTTCTCTGTGTCCCATAGAGATTAATGTACTTTATCTTGCAGAACATCAAAAGAAAATTTAAGCATTTTGTTTCTATATGACCCCACAAATATATCTGGCCTTTATTGTGCATATTATAACCATAATTCGGCTAGGTTCTTGAATTGTTGCATAATTCATAATCTTGCCTATCATTTGTAAATGTTTGTACGAACTTACCTATTTTATTCTGATCTTTTTTGGAGGGTAGGAAGGTAACACTATCCCAGATGCATGGCAAATCTCAGTATAGAACTCATTAACTCACTGTCCATATGTAGCATTACGTCTTTCACATGTAGTGGAGAAGTTTCTTTAAATAATAGAGTTTGAAGAAAGCACTTTGAATGACAGTTTGGGGAGAAACTATGGTACACATGTAGTAGATCTATCTGTGCTTGCTATGTTAGTCACATTCTTTCTTAATTCCTGTTGACTTGTTTTTGCATATTTTGTTTTGCATCGTGTAACATTTGTAATGCTCATATTTTGTACTGCAGGCTCCTGCTATGAGTGATCTAAAAAAACACGAGCATTCTATGCAAAATCAGAGTATGAATCCCAGCTCATCATCTAGCAATATGGTGAATGAAAACAGACCTCCCTGTTCACGCGAGTCAAGTCTTACAGTGAATGTAAGTGCTCCGAACCAACCTGTTGGAATGGTTGGTTTGACTGACAACATGCCTGCTGAAGTTGGTACATCTGAGCCGCAGCAGATGAATAGTTCTGACAATGCCATGCAAGAGCCGCAGTCTGAAAATGTTGCTGACAAGTCAGCAGATGATGGCTACAACTGGCGCAAATATGGGCAGAAGCATGTCAAGGGAAGTGAAAACCCTAGAAGTTATTACAAGTGCACACATCCTAATTGTGAAGTAAAAAAGCTATTGGAGCGTGCGGTTGATGGTCTGATCACGGAAGTTGTCTATAAGGGGCGCCATAATCATCCTAAGCCCCAGCCTAATAGGAGGTTAGCTGGTGGTGCAGTTCCTTCGAACCAGGGTGAAGAACGATATGATGGTGCGGCAGCTGCTGATGGTGAGATGTTTGTCATGATTTCTTGGAAATACTGCATCAGGTCCCTATAGTTTGGAGCTTGGCATCCTGCATTCTTGTATCTAGTATGGAAGTAAAAATGTATCGACATCTATGGTTGAATTTTACGATCCCATTGCTGCCTTTCCCTCCTCTCGAGTAGCTTCCTATTTTTTATGAACTTAATATAGTACTAGTAGTATTAAAAACCATCAGTTCAAAATAGTAAAATTCTTGGAAATGATTCCCTTAAAGTTACAATGCTCAAATCTAATTCTCACTCCAATCTATATTAATTGTCGCTGATTTAGTACATATGAGTTTCCCTGAGTCGAACGTGGGCATCACAATAGATATATATTGACCAGTCCGTACACAAAAAGAGAGCTTGTGGTAGAAATGCTTTAATTTTCTTGTAGTCATTGTTTTGTCGCTATCTCAGACTTCTATTCTGTTTTGCAGATAAATCTTCCAATGCTCTTAGCAACCTTGCTAATCCGGTAAATTCGCCTGGCATGGTTGAGCCTGTTCCAGTTTCAGTTAGTGATGATGACATAGATGCTGGAGGTGGAAGACCCTACCCTGGGGATGATGCTACAGAGGAGGAGGATTTAGAGTCGAAACGCAGGTATGCTTGGTCTGGATTTGGTAAATTTACACTTTAAAGAATCATTCCTGTCAAGTGTCAAGTGCTAATCTTGTCTACAACCATCAAATATGAAAACAGGAAAATGGAGTCTGCAGGTATTGATGCTGCTCTGATGGGTAAACCTAACCGTGAGCCCCGTGTTGTCGTTCAGACTGTAAGTGAGGTTGACATCTTGGATGATGGGTATCGTTGGCGGAAATATGGACAGAAAGTTGTCAAAGGAAACCCCAATCCACGGTAAGTACTTATTTTCTTCATTAGTTGCTTTTTATCCTTTTGTTGTCTGGCTCTTGAGAAGATTGTCATTGTAATGGTAAATATCTATTCTGGCTAAGAACTTGTGCACTCTGTATTTTGCGACATGTCTATGCATAATTGTATTTTATATGCTTTCTCAGTCATGAGTCATGCATGTGTTAGAGTTTTATCCCTAACATAAGAGAGCCTGTGATTAAGATGATACTGGTTAAATGTAATATCTTCAATCATAAATTTGTTGTAGAAGACTGATAGAAATGAAATAAAATGGCCATTGAACAAGTATTCTACTTCACACCCACGCTCAAGGTTTTATATGAATGAATAAGTGAACATCTGGTGAAGACATGTGGTAGATGAGGATGAAATATCTGTTACTTCACCTTTATCACTGATTCACTGTTGGTGATCACATGCGGATATGGAAGAATTCCTATTCCGTACTACAATCAGCACATGTGTCTTGAAGGCCGCTCAAAGCTAGACCGCGTTTAGTCTGTCATATAGTTTTTATCATTCAGTTCTACCCCCTCCGTTCCAAAATACTTGTCGTGGCTTTAGTTCAAATTGAACTAAAACCACGACAAGTATTTTGGAACGGAGGGCGTATTATTTATGTGGGCTGGTACAGAGGTCCATTAGTTTTGTTATATGATGACTTTTCCCCCTTCTGGTGAAGATCACATTTAAAGGCACATATGATATTGAGAATCATATAACATATGATATTGAGAATCATATAACATATAATGCAAAAACAAAAACACACCCACTTCATTTATGTCATGACACATAATTATATTGATGTATCATGTATACGCGTGTATACGATGAGCCCTGCAACACTATAATTAGCAGAGATAATAAAACTAGAAAGCAATGCTCCACTGTTAAATTATACTACCTCTGTAACTAAATATAAGACGTTGAACTGCAAAAACGTCTTATATTAGGTAGTACTATATAAAATATTATCCCTAAGCATACAAAGTGAAGTCAATTGATTGGCTGGTGTATGTTTTAGGAAGGGTGATATTTGGCCCGAAGTCCATATGTGCAGCGAGCTTATTTATGCATGGGGTGTAAGGCTTTAGAATAATCCCTTGCAGTTTGAGTTGCTAGCTAGTCAAAGACGCCCTTTTCATGAGGGAGGAAAGACAAGCTACATAAATATTTGGTTTGAAGCTAATGGTTGCGTAAGAATTGCTAGTGTTGAAAATGTTTTTGTCATGCATTTGCTTTGCTGCCTAAGTTTTGACTTCCAACTCCTGGTTCTTTTTTGGCCAAATATTCACGGGCATGACCAGAATTTTTGCAAACATTAGCAGTGGAAACTTTGACAACCAAACAGATTATACTGGTGTGCTTGCATGTATTTGTATGCCATGGCCTTTCACTACTCCCTCCGATCCGAATTAATTGACGCGGCCTCTATACAATGTAAAGGACATTGTATAGAGGCTGCGTCAATTAATTCGGATCGGAGGGAGTACTTCATTTTGTAAGTACGTTAAAATGGCAATGTTGTACGGATACACCGTGCCATATGAAATGCCATTCCCATGTATACCAAAGGGAGGCATTTAATTTGTAGTCCAGTTTTTTTAGCCCCTCAAGGGCTATATCCACCCATGCATCACCGTCCGATAGATGTGTTGTGATCTGTATGGCCATTGTGCTTGCAGATTGCTTTAACTTCGCGCATTTATTTATAGTTTGCTAATGAACACACCAATGGGATTTCGTACAGTTTACATGTCAGATCGGAGCCAACGCATCATCGGCTTTCCCTGCACCTCCTCCAAGAGGCAAATGAATTCATGGTCTGGGATAACTTTTGCACTAATTGACAAACAATATTCTTGTCTAATAAATTATTCTGTTTGGATTACATGCACAACTGTCCCAAAACGTAAGCAGAATTAGAGTTAGCATTAATTGGTTGGGTCGTGCTGATCACACACGGAAACAAAGTGTAAGAGGTACCCATAATGCAGGTCCAAACTCCAAAAAGCTCACCTTGTAACATACTTGATCAAATGCAAATGGCACCACAACTCCCACTTGTTCCAATAAAAGAATGTGGCTCAACAAGGATTGCTACAAGCGTAGATCTTTCACGAAGGATCGATGTTCTATATATACTCATATACTTTTTTATTCCTATTTTATTTATCTTAACAATTGGAGTTAGTGGTGATGGTGGTGAGTTCACTCCCACCACTCCAGCCCAATTTCTCTCATCCATCCAGGAACCAGGCAAAAAAAGAAAATGATAAACAAAACAGCAATATAATGCAATTATGGACCCCACACCTCCTGCTACACATAGCTCAGTCAAACTAGCAAGCCAGCGCCTACTAATATTTTTTGAATGAGAAAATACTTTACAAGTGCACGGGCGTACACTTCTTTTTCCACTGCAACACAAGCCAGCCAGTCGCTGGCTGGCGCTCCCTCCTTCCCAATCCGTGTCCTCCGGCCTCCCAGTATCCATTTATAGTTATGGTGTATTACCTTTTATGGTGTTATGCTTAGCAAGTGCATTGGTTGTTGTATACTGCTACTAATCTAATACTCCCTCTGCATAGTGATCTAAACGCTCTATATTTCTTTACAGAGGGAGTACAACTGTAACCATTTTTGTGGTTGCCTAATAACACACAGACATTATGCTAGTCCTCTATAACAAATAAGATGCGATCATTCGAATGCATGTCTTCTTAAAAACAAAGCTATGAGCATTAAATGTTCCAGCCTTTTTCTTTTAGGACAGGTAGGCAGCAATTTTTCTAGTAAAAAAAGCAGTTCAACCACTGTGGTTAATCACACTGCTACACTCATTCAACCTGACCACAGCAGCACCAAGTAATAATGAACCATAACATACAGCACCAAGTAATAATGGACAATAACATACATCACCAAGTAATGAGTCACATGAGCATGAATTTTTTTTTGTATGATAATTATGGGAGTTAGGCTTTTAAGGGCTTGATTGATTCTAGTGATTGATGTTTTGAAAAGTCAACCACATGGATCGCACAGCGACCTAAATTTGTATCACCTTGTGAATGGATTTGTATGTAGCCAGTAGCTACTCAGTTTGTTATGTGAGCCATTGCACTCTTATATATTTTTTGTTCTTGGCTGCAGGAGTTACTACAAATGCACAAGCACAGGATGCCCTGTGAGGAAGCATGTTGAGAGAGCATCGCACGATCCTAAATCAGTGATAACAACGTATGAAGGAAAACATAACCATGAAGTCCCTGCTGCGAGGAATGCAACCCATGAGATGTCCGCGCCTCCCATGAAGAATGTCGTGCATCAGATTAACAGCAGTATGCCCAGCAGCATTGGCGGCATGATGAGAGCATGTGAAGCCAGGAACTTCAGCAACCAATATTCTCAAGCCGCTGAAACCGACAATGTCAGTCTTGACCTTGGTGTTGGGATCAGCCCGAACCACAGCGATGCCACAAACCAAATGCAGTCTTCAGGTCCTGATCAGATGCAGTACCAGATGCAATCCATGGCTTCGATGTACAGCAACATGAGACATCCATCATCAATGGCAGTGCCAACGGTACAAGGAAACTCTGCTGGCCGCATGTATGGTTCCAGAGAAGAGAAAGGTAACGAAGGGTTTACTTTCAGAGCCACACCGATGGACCATTCAGCTAATCTATGCTATAGCGGTGCTGGGAACTTGGTCATGGGTCCATGAGAGGAATGATGAGAGTGTCTGCAAATGCTTATAGCTCCATGAATCATATATTACAAACAATGCTTTTGTAACGACAATCTCTTCAGCAAGATTCTTAATTGTGTATCGGTTACAAGTCAGTTCAGCCAGAGGCAAGTAAGCTATAAGCTATACCTGGGGGACTGCAGCAAATGCGCATGTGTCTTTTTAGGCGCGGAAAAGGCCCCTGCTGTATGTAGCGCTGCAGACCTACATTCGTTGTACAGCGAACCTAATATGATTAATTAATTAGATTATGAGAATTTGGTTTTGTGAACTGTCTTATCTTCTGTACTGGAATATTGACATAAATATAGATCATGGTAATTTTCTTTTCCTGTTAAGACAACGGTTATTTATGGATGCTCGTACAACGATAGCTTAGTCTCTGTGCTTACATCTGATATCATTTTTGATTGGGTTTACTTTGTGCTCACTTCCAACCCTACTCCAAAAAGTGCATGGACAACAAAAAGTGCATCGAGAAGCATGGGTGGTCGAAACCTCCGGAGGGTCATGTTAAATTGAGTATTGATGCTGCCGTCAGCCTTCAGGAGGAGATGGGTGCTACTGGAGCAGTGATCAGGGCCGGCCCTGGGGCATGGGCGGTGGGGCGGCGGCCCAGGGCCCAGGCGGGTGGGGGGCCCATGATGTAGTATATATACATACTAATGCCCAGCAAAAAAATGTAAAAAAACGAGATGGGCTAGGGTGTGAGGCCCATGCGATCAGTTACGAAGCGTTACGCTGGCGCCAGCGATCGGTACCGACTGCTCATTTTCTTTTCCTTCGTCTGGAGTCTGGACTGTTGGTCTCTAATCTTTTCGTCCTGCCTGCCGCTTGGCGCTCGGCGCCTTGCCATCTCGGCCGCCGCCGGCTTGCCGCTGTGCGCGCCGCATAGCAGTCCGGTAACCCAAAGTCTGCAACGAGCCAATGAGGTAATCCATGATCCATTCCACCCGTCAGTTTTTTCAGCCCGTATATGTATCCATGATCCATTCATGTTCCTGATGACCTAATCCGTCCCACCAGATCCCAATTTGACAATTTCAGTAGTATGTATGTATTCAACTATCCACATGTATGTCTAGGGTTCCAATCATTCGATTATAAATTCTTAATTCTTTGTACCCTTTTTTCTTCATGATTTTAAGACATTATCCTGCCATGTTGCCTAAGAAGAAGATGTTGGTGCTGAAAAAAGGAGTAAAAAAAAGAAAGTATTATTGCATCAAGAAACGTCTGAAGAAACTTTTTTTGAAGCACTGAAGTATTATTGTTGCCGATGGAGTCAGTTGAATTTGGTTCTTATTTGAGGTAATCATGGCATGTTAGTTTTATTTTGCCATCTTTTTAGTATTATTGTTGTCGATGGAGTCGGTTCGAATTTAGTTATTATTGTTGTCGATGGAGTCAGTTGAATTATTATAGTCAAATTTGGTTGAAATTTATATAGGGGCTCATGTCACTGAGTTCGCCTAGGGCCTTCCAAAACACAGGGCGGCCCTGGCAGTGATCAGAGATGACCATGGGCAATTTGTCTTGCGGCATCATGTAAACTTGGCAGCTACTGTGGAAGCTAGAACTTCCAAGGATGGTCTAATCCTTGCATGGAAGTGGTTTAGACGATGCATGATGGTGGCTATTCAAAGGCAGAAGCTTCGGCAATCTACGAAGAGTGTGTTCTTAGTCAGGAATTTTTCTCATGTGACTAGAACACTGTCCCAGAGAGATTAATATCGCAGCCCATTTATTAGCTGCTCACGTCGAGGGAGCATGACGGGAGATCCCCCGACTTTTATTTTGAATCTGCCCGGCGCATGATGTAACCATGTTCGAAAATTAATAAAATCACCATGATGGCTTACCCTCAAAAAGGAAAAAAGAACTACTCCAAAAGCACCAATACCCGACATCTAAATGATTTTAGTTACGCGGCAGTGCTGATTGAGACATAATTAAATGCAATTACATTAAGATTAGACGTCTGAAACTGAAACATATACTGTAGCCCTCGAACTTGTACCACTACATCTCATCAGCCTTATTCAGGCCTAGACCTAAGTTCGGCATTACAACAGCAGGTTACTTGGGAGCTATTCTTCTCCACAGCAGCAGCATCACCCTAGAGTCCAACAAAGCATGCATCTAGATTCGTCTACGAGCAGCGAAGTCACAAAGCAGTAACACCACAACACTAGTGCCATGCGGAGGAGACGACGAGGGGCTTGTTCTTCCAGCCGAGGTAGAGCGCCCCGTCCCTCTCGGCGAGCTTGTAGTTCTCCGAGTAGCTCTGCAGCAGCGTGCTGATGGTGGCGTTCACCAGCGAGCTGAGCGGCGACGGCCTGAAGCCGGCCATGGTGAGGCGCGCCTTCCACTTGCCGAACACCTCGTGCCGCTCCACCCGCTCCGCGCCCTCGCACGCGATCAGGTTCACCACCTCCCTCGCCAGGCAGTGCTGCTCCATGTTCACCCGCTCCTTGTCGTCCCTCGGCAGCGTCAGGTCGATGGACTCGAAGATGGCCGTGTAGTACTCCAGCGTCTCCGCGAACCTCTGCGGGAACGGGGCCGTGTTGGTGTTGGACTCCTGCTCCACCAGGGTCAGCACCTTGGGCCTCAGGCTCTTCACCAGCCGCAGGATCCGGTCCCGGTGGTTCGCTGTGCTCACCGTCTCGTCCGGGATGTGGTGCAGCTCCAGGGTGAAGTTCACCGCCAGAGCCTCCCCGGGGATGACCCCGAGGTGCCCCTCTTCCACCTCTTCGCCGGCCATGGCGACCGAGTGGAACTCAAAGGGAACTTTGCAGAGCCCAGCAATGTGCGACAGCCTCCTCCCAACAAGGTCCAGCCCACCGCCTCGCGCGTAGGCCGACACCGAATCATCAAGCCCTGTGATCCTCACGGTCGGCGGCCCACCGGGCCTGGCTGCAAGGGCCTGGAGGAGGGAGATCCACTGAGCTCCTTGAGCGATATGGAAGTCGATTATGTGGATCCTGTCCTCTCCCTTCACAGCCTCCGCAATGGCGCCGTTGGCCGACATGTAGCCGAACTTGAAGTAGGGGCAGGCCTCATACAGGAAATGCATGTAGGACAGCAGGTCAGAGCTCTTCGGCTCCTTGCACCTCAAGGCTTTGTAGATGGAGTGGCCGGAGGAGGCGAGCCTGGCCACGAGCCCTTCCACCATGTAGGCTCCCAGCCTCTCAAGCGGCGTGCCGGAGACCGAAACCATCTTCCTCAGCTCCGGCACCATCACATCGACCGCGTACATGTTCTTCTCTTCCACAGCTCTGGCACAAGCAAGCAGCAGCTCCTTCAGGTTGCCCCTGGGAAAGTCCATCATCTGCGCCCACTTCTCCGGCTCCAGCGATAGCTGCTTTGCCACGGAGCTCTCCAGGCTGTTAACTATCTCAGCGTCTGGCCCAAGCATTTCAGCCTCAAGGTCCTTGAGCTTTTGCTTCAGATCGTTAGGATCCTCAGTCACAGTGACGCACGAAGCACTCACAGGAGATCCGTTGGTGGAGTCGGAGTGGCTGTCGTCGTGAGACGAAGGGCTGCCACTGCCGCTCCTGATGGACGGAGGAGTGAAGCTATGGCTGGAGGGCGAGTCATGCCTCATGTAGCCGTCTGCCGCCGAGGAGTCCAAAGTGTGCTTCATCTGAGCAACCTGGTTCTCATAGCTAGCATCTGATGAGTGGGACTTGAGGCTGTAGTGATGCTGTGGCACAACATGGGTGTCTGGAGATGGCTGGTAAGGGCGGCAGGGATGCTGTGGGTTGTCGGAGTACTGGAACTGGAACTGTTTCGGGTTCTGCCCCTGCATGTTGCTGAAGGGGTGGATCATCCGGGAAGTTGGAGTATCGGCCATACTTGTTCGGTGAAGAATCTGACACACTAATCACTGCATGGATCTTCTAGCCCAGAAATCCAGATGAAACGAAAATCTGAAACAAGACAGTAATAAGACTGTAAGAACAAAAGCACACCAAGGTTCTAATTCCAAAGGTAAAACTGGCAGCCAAGCTTACACGTCCAGTAACAGAGATGCTATAATTGGTGTATTGCATACATGGAAACAACATCTCGATCTCAGATACAGGAAATAATAACATACTGTATCTAAAAAAAGACATGCAAAAGTACAAGGGCCTAACAATCACAAGCGATCATACTTTTATAGTGATGAAAAGTAATACTACTAGCATTAGAAGATCACAAACAAGGCATATATAAACAGATGATCAAGTTAGCCTGAAGAAAACACTTTGAGTAGTAGTAGAGAACCAACTAGTAGTAGTAGGCATCCTACAGATAACAAGAAGCAAGTGAAGGGAGGAGCATGGTGTGTAGTAGTGCTGACCGAAGAAGATCGTCACGATTACATCGGCCAAGCCTCCCAGTCCCAGCAAAGAAAAAACAGCCGTACTACTAAAGTAGGAGTATGACCTGACCGCGCGCAAACAAAAGAGAGGCGGCCTGTAGACGACTACAACGGGTCGTAAAGTAATCCCCACCTCATCATAATTTCCCTGCACCAAACCAGCTGCACGGGCAGCAGTTTGACCCGCCCGTCGGCCCAACCAAACCAACCACACTCCCTTTCCCGTCCCGGCACAGGGACAGGATTAATTAACTGACATCCACTGAAATAAATATACAAGATCGCACGAGTCAATGGTCAAAAGCCCCTGGATCTGCTTGTTTTGGCAGGCACAAATAACCATTTGACGCGGTCTGAGAGAAATTCTCCGTAGCTCGCAGGCATGGTCATGCCCTAGTAGGCTAGTACCGAGGCCGTACGGGTGGTGTGCGACTACGCCGATTAGGCTTGCAAGCAAAATACGCCGACTGTCGCAAAAAAGAAAAAAAGTAGCCAAAAACAAAACAAAACTACGGAAGCCGCTTCTTTCTCGCTTGTGCGATCCAAATTGCCGATCTCACGAGAAAATTAACGAACTGAGCATCGATTCACCGGGAAAGCACCGGCCGCGACCAAACATCCGGAGCCCCCTAGCTAACCCTAAGCCGGAACAAGGAGGGTCAGCAGCCCAGCACCCATCTCCATTTTCTTCAAGTGCTCGTGAAGCTCAAAACCGACCTGGCTTCCTACCGGCTACGAAGAAGGCAGGCGAGAAGGAAGGGAGGAAGGAAGTACCTCTGCGCGGTAGCTCCGGCCGGTGGCTCGCCGTCGAACCCTTGAGCTGAAGTCGAGGGGAGGAGGATTCGTGCGGCGATGGCGAAGAGCTAGCGCCGGGGGAAGGGAGATCGCGAAGGGAGGGAGAGGGGAAGAGAAAGAGAAGAGGTGGGTGTTGGTGGCTCTGGGCTGTGAGCGGAGTGCGATGTTGTTTCCTGTAAGGGGGGCTGAGCTGAGCTAGTGGATCCTCCGGGTGGCCGTTGCTATTTCTACCCGGGGCCGCCCGGGGACGCGTCGTCCGCGGTTTGTGCCGTCGTGAGGCGTGACGCGCGGGTCGGGGCCCGCCCGGCCTGGGCGTTCAGACGGCGGGTGCGTGCGTGGCGCGCACCGTGCACGGGGATGGATCAAATATCTCTCTCTCTCTTTCGGACTGCAGCGCCCCCCACGCGACCAACCTGCTACCACCACTGCTGCTCGCTCACCCGCACTCGTGCGTCGTGCGTCGAATGCTTGACGCGCTACGCGCCTGGACTGTGGACTGGATGGAGGTTGGACCGGGGGACTCCACGAGGCTCCAGCCCCAGGTATTTGCTTGCTCGCTCGCTCGGGATAATTGTGCTGTGTGTGTGTGTGTGTGTGTGTGATATGACGGTATACATGTCATCGGCGACTCTCGCCGTCGTCGTGCAAGAGACCGTCACGTGCTTCTTGGAGGGATTTGACGATGCTTCGTCAAGGTGTATTTTCAATAGGTATTTTCCCCTCCGTGCCATCAAATTGCCAGCTGATACTCGCTAAAAGGTGAACTAAAACAACGGGACAATAACCAGCTCCCAACACGCCTCCGTCGCCTTCCCACCACATTTCACCGTGTCTCCTTCGTCTTACCACATGTGTGTCAGTGTTGAACACGAACTGGAAATTTAGAAACAAGCGAAGCGAGCTCATGGTTTTGAGGAGCTCTCTTTCTATCTCTGCCACACGCGCGGAGCATCTCCACCGTTCCGTTCCGTCGAACAAGATTTACGCTTCCTTATCCATAGCTTTTCCACCACATGACCAGTGCTAGATATTCCGCGTCTACACAGATATGAAAAGGCAGGGAGGTCCCAGTCACGTTGCGGTTTTCATCATTTCCTCTTTCAGTGGCATCATTTCTCATGTCTGTCCCCAGGAAATTATCATCCACGTACCACCTTTCTCACTTTTGACAACCCATCCTTTGGCGTCCAGCGACCTTTTCCGCCCCTTTTAACTCAAAGATCGCATGGCGGGTCCACGTGCGCCACGCCCAAGCTAGCTGCAGCTGATACTTCTAACATGATAACGCCACTGCCGTTATCTTAGATGGGTACGACATGAGTGCTCCGTATCTTTTCTGATGTGCTGCACTGCTGTTCCATCATTATGAACGCCTTACATTAATTGGTTGATTTCCAAGGGTCTACGTTCCTTATTCGCTAGAGTGTACGCCTCCAAAATTGTGGATAGCATGCATGCACTGACTATAACTGATTGTACAATCTTCACTCCTACGAGTACTAGTAGGAAAAGCAACGCTAAGAGCATTTACAAACCCGCCTCATACATCCAGACGGGCCGCCCGGTCACTCTCCAGTCATGATTTTTTGACCCCAGACGCCCCCTCCAAACGCCCGGCCACACCGCCATCTCCCACAAATATGGGACGGATATGGGGACGCCCGCCACGTCGGCTGATGGCATGGCCCCACACAGACTCGCGGGGAAACCGATGGTCCGATGGGCGCCTCGACCGTCGCCGCGGTGTGACCGCCGCGTGGCGCCGCTCCGGCTCGCCGCCCGAGGCCGTAGTCGGCTATTTAAGCCGGCCAGCGCCCCCAGCCCTAACACATCTACCTCTTCCCTTCCTCCGCCGCCACTCGAGTCCGTTATAGCCATGCCCCCACGCTGCCGCTACTACACGATCCATCACCGTCTCTTCCTCGAGCAGGTATGGATCCTTAGGGAAGCGAAGCTACCTATGGAACCGGAGGAGGATTTCGAGGAGGTTGAGGAGGAGGTGCCGGGGTGAAGGGCATGTAGCCCCTAAGTGTGATTTTGGTAATTAATGGCAATCCCTATGGACTAATTTTTCACCGCGATATATTTGAAGGTATTCTACATAGATGGTGCTTCAAGGATATTAGATGGAATGAAGGATGAAGTCCATATATATGAAGATATATTTGCTCTAAGCTTTGGTATTAATTGACAATTCCTATGGAGCATCAAGTGCATTCAATCTTATATGAAGATATGTTCCATAGTGATGCTTGAAGTGCATTGGGTTGGTTTGTGAAGAATGACATCAAATCATCCAAAGAAGTCCTCTAGGTATCCCTCTCTGTATACCCCATGCGCATGGGCCTCCTGACCCCCGTGCGCACGGGGTCGAGTGTCAACTCTCTGGATACCCCGTGCGCACGGGGTCCCTGACCTCCGTGCACACGAGGCCTAGGTTTTGGCACTCGAGGTCCCATATCCAGTGAGGTTTCAAGTTAATCTTTGGGGATTTATGTCGAAGCCATCAAGATTGATTTTAATGTCTAACCAAATATACTCAAGGTGGAGTTCGTTAGAGGATCTCAAAGATTGACATATGTGGGCTTTTAAGGATCAAGAGCTTGAGAGTATTGAAAGGATCGAGAAGAGGGGTCTAGAGGGGGGGGATTAGACCCTCAACAAGTAAAAGTAGCAATTTTTAAGTTCTTCAAGTTAAGGTGGAGTTTTAGCACAAGTTTAAGCATTCACAATACATTCCAAGCAAGCATGACAAGAGTATATGCAGCGGAAAGAGTAAAACATGCAAGTTGCAAGAAAGTAAAGAGATGAGATTGGAGTTTGCAAACGCAATGGAGACATGGAGATTTTTGGCGTGGTTCCGATAGGTGGTGCTATCGTACGTCCACGTTGATGGAGACTTCAACCCACGAAGGGTAACGGCTGCGCGAGTCCATGGAGGGCTCCACCCACGAAGGGTCCAAGAAGAAGCAACCTTGTCTATCCCACCATGGCCATCGCCCACTGTCGGTGTACTAGAGTAGGGTACCCTAGTATCCCGAACTTGTGCACGGGCAGTTGCAGCGCCCCACGGCAAGGCTTGCCGGGTGACCACCAAGGTCCTCCGTGGTTCCTTTGGAGCCATTCAAGAACAAAGTATTCAAGCCAAGGAGACAAGGCCCCGGCAAGAGGAGCTTGCCGGGAAGGCCGACCGAGGCATCTCAAGGAACTTGCCACGACGCGTCACGCGTCCCGGCAAGGTCCGGTGAGCGACAAGCTTCCGGACGTGACAAGACAACGACCGCGGCAAGACGCTTGCCACGGCAAGCGACCACTCTGTGCTCACGCTCCAGCGCATCCACCAACGTGTCGCCCTGGGGGCCTTTCCAGGCACGCGTGGCGGGAGGCTGTGCAGCCAGCGGTGCGCGGTGGCATGCGATGCAGACAAGATCGCCATCGTGGCAAGCGGTGGCACCCCTGACGGTCCTTTTCTGCACTGTTTGGGCGACACAGACGGGCATTTAATGCCCTTGTCCCCTGCCGTCAGGGTTAGGTAGGATACACTGTACAGGTAGCTGTACCAACCACCTCTCTTTTTACGTTTTTACCCTTGTTTACGTTGCCACCTGTTGGTGACCCCTTGAGCATATAAAAGGAGGCCCATGCGCAACGTAGAGGGAGGTTCGGCTCGGTTCGGAAGCCAGAAACACACTCACGCTCGGTCTCGTTAGCCGCTCGTGTGTACTGTAGCACTCAGTGCTCCCGAGCAAGAACACAATACAATCAGACAAGCAGTAGTAGGAGTATTATCTCTCCGGAGAGCTCCGAAGCTGGGTAAACTGCTCGTGTGCTTCGCCTCGATCTGCTCTTCGTGCGACCTCCGCCCCCCGTTGAACCGAAAGGGGCTCGGTCCGCCGGTCCCATAGGTGTTCGTGGACCAGTTTCCCCGACATCTTTGGCGCGCCAGGTAGGGGGCGTCGAGATTGTGTGAACCTGATCCGGCGTTCACACGAGCTAGATCTTCATTTTCTTCATCGACATGCCACCGAAGAAGAAGGCTTCGGAGGCAGCTGCTCCGTCCGCATCGATCCCACCGCCACCGGAGCAAACGAGTGGTGGGGTAGACGCCGGCGGAAGAACGGACATCGACGAGGGAGCTCACGACGCTGCCAGGTCCAAGGGCAAGGCGGCGCAGACCTCGATGTCCGTGCATGTTCCGCGCCCATCTCAGGAGGCGTAGGACCGACAGCGTCATGGTATTCACAGTACCATACGTTTGTTGGACCAAGATCAAGCTGGTGGATCCCGGGGCGCTCAAGACCAGCATGCACGCCAACGTGCCGGCACGAGCGAGACACGGTCGCCCGGACGGGATACTGCTCCTTCTAACATAGTTAGAAGTCCGAGCATATCCCGCTCCTCGCGCCGTCCGCCACTGCCGCCCACCACTCCTGGATTACCCTCCGACGTCGGACAAGATCGATGAATGGAGGGCTACCATTCAGAGTCTCATTGGCTACGCCAACGGCGACACTCCGCGGCAGCCGAATACATCGCTGCCGCGGTAGGACTGCCAGGCACGAGCCGGTGGCGACGAAACTGGTGGGGGTGCAACCACCATGCACTCTCCACCCCGAAGGCCAAGATCGCCGACTCGCCGGATCCACCTCGACAGCGACTCCACCGCATCGTCGGATCCATGAGCTCGTCGCGATCAGCGCCAAATTCTTCACGATCGACAGCAAGAAGACGCTCGAACTCGCATCGAGCAACGAAGAGAAGCGCGGCGTCAATCTGACCAGCGCGCTGGGCCCTCTATCGACATGCATGCGCCAGGGGAACCAGGCAACTTGCCGTACGCGGTAGGTTGCCCTGCGTTCACTCGTGAGCTGCGGCAAGTCCAGTGGCCCAGTAAGAAAAATTTCAAACCAGACGTGCCAGAGAAGTACGACGGCAAGACGCATCCGTCGGAGTTCCTCAGCATCTACACCATCGCGGTGCAAGCTGCCGGGGGGCGAGACGACAAGATCCTTGCCAACTACTTCCCGCTGGTACTCAAACCCAATGTCAGATCCTGGCTCATGCACTTGCCAGACAACTCCATATCTTCCTGGGCAGATCTGTGCCATCAGTTTGTCGGCGCCTTTACAGGCGGCCACAAGCCTCATGGCCAAGAGAGCGATCTTCATCTGCTTGCCCAGAAGGAAGGAGAGTCCCTGCGCAAGTACATTCAGAGATTCAGCAACGTACAACACAACATCCCAGATGTCCACCCTGCCGCGGTAATCAGCACGTTCCATCAGAACGTGCGGAACCGCAGGATGCGGGAGGAGATGGCGATGTGCAAGATCAGAGACGTCAGTGAGCTATATGCCCTGGCCGACAAGTGTGCACGTGCTGAGGAAGGGAGGAGACTCCCCGGAGAGAATATAGGAGCAGGAGGATCTGACAGTGAGGATGCTGCCCCGACAAAGAAAAGCCGGCGGCGGAACAACAGGAAGAAGAAAGGCAAAGAGGTGCTAGTCGTTGAGCAGTCCGGCAAGAAAGCCGGAGCTGGTAGCTCCGGCAAGGAGGTTGCCGCGGGCACCAACCACCACGCTGTGGCGGTCGCCGACAAGCAGGACGGCACCAACAAACAGTACTGCAAGATCCACCGCACCAAGGGCCATGATCTCCAGAGCTGCAAGAAAGTCGAGCAGCTTGTCGAGCAGCAAAAGGCTGAATACGAGCGGCGCGACAAGGAGAAAGCCCAGGAAGGTGCTGGAGGATCCGGCAAGAAACGTCCCGACCGAGGAGGACGTCGCGGCAAGGCCAAGCAGTGGCAAGGAGACAGACCTCCCCGCGGCCGCGACAAGGATGAAGATGACGACGACGAAGACATGGATGATAACGAGACCGATGAGCAGGAGTTCCAGAAAGCCACAGAGGTCCTGTGCGTTGACGGCGGTGCTTCTCTGCATACTTCACACCGCCAGCTCAAACAATGGGTGCGGGAAGTCAATGCGGCAGAACCACCCGTCGAGTCACGCAGGCCTCTGAAATGGTCCAGCACGCCTATCATCTTTGATATTGAGGACCACCCTAATCGCATAACTGCGGTCGGGTGCTTGCCGATGTTGGTTTCACCAACTATCCGCAACCTCAAGGTCACTAAGATGTTAGTTGACAGCGGGGCCGGCTTGAACCTGATCTCCTCCGCGGTGCTCCAGAAACTCCAGATCCCTGACAGCAAGCTCGAAGAGACCGGCACGTTCCAAGGAATCAATCCGGAAAGGAGCAAGCCAAAGGGAAATATCACGTTGCCGGTAACATTTGGCAGCGAGTTGAACTTCAGGACTGAGAGGGTCATGTTTGACGTTGCTGACTTTCCATTGCCTTACAATGGAATACTCGGCCGTCCAGCACTCGCCAAATTCATGGCAGCCTCTCACTATGCCTACAACGTGCTGAAGATGCCAGGCCCGATAAGCGTCATCTCTGTCCCTGGCGACAAGAAGGATGCTCTTATTTGCACCGACAAGATCTATCGGCAGGCAGCCGCCGCAACAGATCGCAAATCACTTGCCGTTGAAGCTCCCAGGGGGAAGAAGAAGACCAAGTCAGGCAAGAGTTCTGATGCCCACTCCGGCAAGCGCACCTCTTCGGAGTGCTGCGCTACCGTCGAGGACGCACCATCGAGCTCCACCGACAAGTGTAAGAAGGCAATGGCAGCTCCACCTGAGACCAAGAAGGTGTCCGCCAAGGAGGACGGCACTGGTGGTACTTTCACCATGAGTGCTACTCTCGACCCTAAATAGGAAAGCGCGCTCGTTACTTTCCTGCGGGCGAACGTCGACGTGTTTGCGTGGCAATTGTCTGACATCCCCGGTGTTCCCAGGAAAGTAATTGAGCACCACCTGGCTGTCTGTCCTCATGCGCGGCCCGTCAAGCAGAAAGTCAGGAAGCAGGCAGTGGAGCGCCAAGAATTCATCGCAGAAGAAATCAAGAAATTGGAAGTAGCAGGCCTTGTCAGAGGAGTGCTCCATCCTACATGGTTGGCCAATCCTGTTGTCGTGCGCAAGGCTAATGGGAAATGGAGGCTTTGCATCGACTTTACCGATGTCAATAAAGCTTGTCCCAAAGACCCATTTCCCTTGCCGCGCATTGACCAGATTGTTGACTCCACGGCCGGATGTGACTTGCTTTCATTTCTTGATGCATACTCAGGATACCATCAGATCTTCATGGCAGAAGAGGATGAGGAGAAGACCACATTCATCACACCATGTGGCACCTACTGTTTCGTACGGATGCCCTTCGGTTTAAAGAATGCTGGTTCAACATTTGCAAGGGTAGTCCATCATGCTTTTGAGCCGCAAATGCACAGAAATGTGGAAGCCTACATGGATGACATAGTGGTCAAGAGCAAGGACAGGGCAACCCTGATTCAAGATTTAGACGAAACATTTGCAAATCTGCGCAAGATCAACCTCAAGCTGAACCCCGAGAAGTGTGTGTTTGGAGGTCCCTCCGACAAGCTTCTCGGGTTCTTCGTGTCTCAGCGGGGAATTGAAGCCAACCCCTACAAGATCAAGGCCATTGAGCAGATTGAAGCACCAAAGCGCGTCAAGGATGTACGAAGACTTGCCGGTTGCGTGGCTGCTCTCAGCAGGTTTATCTCAAGATCTGCTGAGCGCGCCCTGCCATTTTTCAAAATATTGAAAAAGGCAGGTCCAATGAAATGGACTCCGGAAGCGGAGGCTGCGCTGCAGGACTTAAAGAGATACCTGTCCTCCACTCCAACACTTGTCGCACCTAAGCCACAAGAGAAGTTGCTGTTATATATAGCGGCAACTAATCAAGTGGTTAGTGCTGCGTTAGTAGCGGAGAGGGAGGCGGATGATGAGCCAGCAACCACGGCAGATGCATCCAGCGACAAGCAGGGGGCTTCGCCGGCAAGCTCTGGTCCCGATAAAGATGAATCTGCGCAGACACATGAGAAGATGCAGAAGAGAATGGTGCAGCGCCCAGTTTACTTTGTCAGTTCCCTTTTGCAGGGGGCTAGGTCAAGGTACTCTGGTGTGCAGAAATTGCTTTTCGGCTTTCTCATGGCCTCGAGAAAGCTGCGCCATTACTTCCAAGCACATGAGATCACTGTTGTCACTCGTTTTCCGCTGAAGAGGATACTGCAAAATCCAGAAGCGACAGGCAGGATTGTCGAGTGGGCACTAGAACTGTCAAGCTTTGGCCTCAAGTTTGAGAGCACTTCAACTATCCAAAGCAGAGCATTGGCAGAGTTCATAGCAGAGTGGACACCAACACAAGATGAAGAAATGCCAGAAACAAGCATCCCCGTCAAGGAAGGAGCAAAGAGTGGCTGATGTACTTTGATGGTGCCTTCTCGCTGCAAGGCGCCGGTGCGGGCGTGCTACTTGTCGCACCCACCGGAGAGCACCTCAAGTACGTAGTCCAGATGCACTTTCCTAAGGAGCAAGCAACGAACAATACTGCAGAGTATGAAGGGTTGCTTGCCGGCCTCAGAATCGCAGTAGACCTTGGGATCAAGAAGCTCATTGTCAGGGGTGACTCACAGCTTGTCGTCCGCCAAGTGAACAAGAATTATCAGAGTCCGTTGATGGAAGCTTATGTTGATGAAGTGAGAAAGCTAGAAGAGCACTTTGACGGCCTACAGATGGAACATGTTCAAAGAGCTCAGAATGACATTGCTGATAGCCTGTCAAAGTGCGCCGCACTTAAGTTACCTGTGGAACCAGGGATCTTTGTGCTCAAGCTGACTCAACCGTCTATAACATCATCAACCGGACAGAACAAGAAGAGGAAGTTGATTTCTGGTGACTATTTTCCGGCAGAGCTCCCTGAAGCCGCCGCCAAGAAGGTCCGCAAGATCAACACCAAGAGTGCTGAGGAGCAGTCTGCTCCGGCAAGCCTTAGGGTTTGTTCCGTTGAAGCAGACGCTCCCGGCAAGTTTTGCTCTGGCAAGCTTGCCGGGGAACATCAAGCTCCGGCTGAGCCGCAGGTTCTCGCCATAGAAGCGGATGTTCCCGCAGCAGCAGATGTGCCTTTAGCCCTTGTTGTCGAGCCACAAGCTCCAGCATGGGCACATCAGATTGTCCATTTCCTTCAGACAGGAGAACTTCCCGAAGAGCAAGAAGAAGCGGAAAGAGTAGCCCGGCAGTCAAGTATGTACCAGTTTGTCGATGACACACTATACAGAAGAAGATTCAACAGTGTGAAATTGAAGTGTATTCATCAGGAAGACGGACAAAAGCTATTGGCAGAGATACATGGAGGCATATGTGGTCACCACATTGGCGCAAGAGCACTAGCCGGCAAAGCGTTCCGGCAAGGTTTCTTTTGGCTGACAGCCTTCCAGGATGCAACTGCACAAGTAACCAAGTGTGAAGCGTGCCAGTTCCATTCCAAGCAGATACACCAGCCAGCTCAAGCTCTCCAGACGATCCCTTTATCCTGGCCATTTTCGGTCTAGGGGCTCGACATTCTCGGCCCCTTTCCCCGAGCTGTCGGGGGCTTTGAGTACTTGTACGTTGCAATCGACAAGTTCACAAAGTGGCCGGAAGTGGAACCAGTGAGGAAGGTGACAACACAGTCAGCAGTCAAGTTCTTCAGGTCGATTGTTTGCCGTTTCGGGATCCCTAACAGGATCATCACCGACAACGGCACGCAATTCACGAGCCGCACCTTCATGCAGTACGTCCAAGATCTTGGCGCCAAGGTCTGCTTCGCTTTTGTTGCTCATCCGAGAAGCAACGGTCAAGCGGAGAGGGCAAATGCTGAAGTGCTGCGCGGGCTCAAGACCAGAACTTTCGACAGGGTGCGCAAGTGCGGAAGAAACTGAATTGAGGAGCTACCGGTGGTTCTTTGGTCGATTAGAACGACGCCAAATCGAGCCACTGGCCAGACACCTTTCGCTCTAATCTATGGAGCAGAGGCAGTTCTCCCCACGGAACTCGTATACGGATCACCTCGAGTGCTCGCTTATGATGAGCTTGAGCAAGAGCAGCTGCGGCAAGATGACGCGCTGCTCCTTGAGGAGGACCGTCTTCAGGCTGCTGTACGAGCTGCTCGATACCAGCAAGCTTTGCGTCGCTACCATAGCCGCAAAGTTAACGCCAGAAGTTTCGAGGAAGGCAACCTTGTTCTTCGGCGCGTTCAGTCCGCCAAGAATTCCAACAAGTTGACGCCGAAGTGGGAAGGCCCTTACCGGGTGAAACGAGTCACTAGGCCCGGCGCTGTCCGCCTTGAGACCGAAGATGGCATTCCGGTGAGCAACTCTTGGAACATTGAGCATCTTCGTAAGTTTTACCCGTAGGGCGCGGTTGCCGAAACCTGTTCCGGCAACCACCTTTTGTACAAGTCTTGCCGATGTTGCATGTAATCCTTTGTATAAAGCCGGGCGCAGATCCCGTGCATAAGTAAAGCTCATGTGCTCCGCACATCTTGTCAATTTCATGCATTATATTCTTTCTTGCATGCGTTATCTGACACTTTGTGCAGCACCTACCCCCGGTAAGCAATAACGAGCCGAAAGGCTCCATATCTTTATTTTCTCTTCTTTCTTTTTCTCAACAAAGGAAAGGAAGGTTCCCTCGCCCACAAGTTTGCCGGGGGGAAAGGAGAAGATAATGGTGTGGACCAGGCGTCTTTAAGGAAGTTTCGCCTTGCCGGGAAGCAAACGACAGAAAAGCTAAGTTGCCAAAGTTTGAGCAATTAGTTTTAATTTTTAAGTTATCTTCCTCGAGCGACCGTGCTTTGTATGGAAAACCTGTGCGCGGAGGAACCAACTCATAGCTAGTTGCGCCCTTACTTTGTTTCGAGTCCGCTCAACAACTTAAGTGTGCTGCAACTAGTCGCGACAAGGTTTCTTGTCGGAAGCGGCACCGCCAGCAGGCTGCTGACGTCCCGCACTCAGCGCTCGCGGCTCGGGTGCCTGCGCCGACAAGTTCCCTAAAAGCGTAGGGTAAAAACATACAAAGGACGGAATATAGTAAAGGAAATAACATAGCGATCATTACCCAAAATAAAGTTATATTACAAGATAACTTGTCGCAGCTCTAATAGATTGTTCCCATGACATGACCAGCAGCGACAAGGAAAAAGATAAAACGGGCGGCCTAGTCTACGCGATCGCCCTCAACCCTCTTGATCTCGCTCACCTTGTCCACAATGGGTGCGACAAGGGCCTTGAGCGCTTCCAGATCAGCGTCAGGCGGCAAGGACCTGAGGACGTTGGTGAGGTTGAGGCCTGGGTTGCGGAAGGCCACCTTCACCAGCACCTTCTGAAGAACTCCCGCGCAAATCTTGCGCGACTCGTCGGCCAGCTGCTTTGGGATCTTCTCCCGGAGTCGCCGGAGGCCCGTCGCCACGCCTTTGAAGAACAAGCTGAGCTTGGCGCTGGGTTGGAGATGCTCGTCGGAAGAATACCCGAGGTCCTCCATCCCCAGCTGCGCCAGCTCCCCGTTGATGACTGCGGCAATATTCACCAGACCCTCGGTCCAGTGCTCCACAGTCTCCCTAAATGAGTTCTGGGTGACGGCAATGCTAGCCAGCAGCGCCTCGTCGGCCTTGATCTTCTCCGTCAAGGTCACCTCCCGCTCCCTGGCGCCGTCCAGCGTCTGAGTCAAGGTGGCCAGCTTCAACTCGAGATCAGCATTGGAGTCCTTGGCGGCGCTGAGCTCCTTGCTCCTCTCAGCGAGAAGACCCTGCAGCTCACCATGAGCGGCAGCGTCCTTCTCGCGCTCACGCCTGAGCTCGGCAAGCTCCTCTCCACTCGCCCTGAGATCGGCTTCCAGCTGCGGCACCTTCGTCTCCAGCTCCTTCTTGGCGGCCTCGGTAGCTGCGCCAGCGTCCTTTGCTTCCTTGAGAGCCCCGCCAATTGCTTGCTCGCGCTCGGCAAGCTCCTCCTCGTGGCTGTCAAGGTTGACCTTGCGCTGCGTCAACTCTCCTTCTTGCGCAAATAGATTTTCGGCGACAAGCCGCTGCTTCTCTTCGACCTCAGCCTTCTCGAGGAGGAAGGCTTTCCGCTCCTCGAGAAGTTGCTCCCGCTCCTCCGCCAAGGACCGGAGAGCTTCCTGCCTGAGGCCCCGGAGCTCCTCCGCGCGCTTCTCAATGTCAACTCCCGTCTTCATGACAAGCGCTTCTCGGGAGGTCAGCTTGGCTTGTCGGGCGCGGTAGAGGGACGTCAGCTTCCGCAGCAGCCGCTCCTCTTCAGGCTCGTCACTGCTGCTGCTTGGCGCGTCTACCAGCGTCAGCTCGGCGGAGGCAAGCACCTCTCCGTCCAGGATTTCTCCCTCGACCGGCGCCCTGGAGCTTGACGCCCAGGGGAGCTTGATGAAGATGCCATCGCCGGCCTTCAAGTAGGCGCCGGGCTGGGGCTCTTCGGAGCCTGGCTCTGCAGCAACGGCGGAGGGATCGGCGGTCGGCGCAGCGCCTGGCGCTCCTGCGGCCTCAGGGCCGTCAGTGCGATCGCCGGATCCCTCGCCAGCTTCTGCGGCGGCAACTTCGGCGGCCTCTTCGCCGGCGGGCTCATCAGCGCCAGCCTCTTCTTCGGTGGCGACGGTGTTGTCGGCACTGCCACGCGCGCCCTCCTCGCCGGCGTCCTCGGTCTCCATCGGCTCCGTGGCAAGTGGATCTGACGGACGGAAAAGGGAGAGAAGTCAAGCAAATATGCAAAAAGAAAGTCAGAAGAAGAAAAACCCAAGGGAAGTTATCAGGCAAAGGGATTACCTGTGCTAGGATCTGCAGTCACGGTCTCAACCACCGGAGGATCACTGGTGCCGTCCCTTGCCGGAGAACTGTCCCTTGCCGGAGAGTTCTTCCTTGCCGGAGAATGCTCCCTTGCCGGGGAATCCTCCCTTGGCGGTGTAGTCGAAGCAGATGGCGCTTCGGGAGCGACTTCCGGGCGCTCCTGGTGAGGCTGCTCTGCTCCTGCACAAACTAGCAATCAAATATCAGCAAAGAAAAGAGCACCTATGCGCGCCTGATGGCAGAAAGTAGACCATACACTTACGCTGGGGGCTGCTCTGGGGAATGATTGCTGGGTCCGGCAAGGTGGTCTCGGGCACACCTTCTGCTGGCGTGGTGGGTTCGTCCTCGATGACAATCACCGGGACCTTGGCTCTCTTCGCCGCTCTCTGGGCCAGCGTCCTGAAAAGGAATGGGTTCAGAGTGAAGCAAGTTAGATATAAGACAAAGCAGCAAGATTGAAGAACTACAAGAACAACGAAGAATCTTACTCTTCTTCTTCCTCGTCGGAGCTGAGCGCGGAGAGATCGATGTCCAGCTCCCCTCCGGTGCGGCAAGGCGGAGGAGTAGGTTCCCTTGCCCGCTTGGCAGGGGCGGTAGTGGTGGACCGGGAAGATCCCGCTCCAGTTGCTGCAGCAGCGTGAGGCGCTCCCGCGGCAACAGTGCTTGCCGCGGTAGAGCGTGTCGCACGGCTCGGCGGCTGTTGGCTCGTTTGCCGCCCCGCTACGTCCCCGGCCTTGCGGAGACGCCTTCTTGGTGCAGCTGGGGGCTCCACTTGCGGCAAGCTGTCTGAAGGTTCGGGCCCGACAAGATCTCCATCGCCGGGCTCGCTCGGTTCGTCTTCAGGCCCGACAAGCTCTTCCTCGCCGGCAAACTCCTCGCGCTCGGCAAGGCTTGCCGCCTCTGCTGCCTCTGCCTCCTCCACGGTGAACCCGAACTCGCCCGCGGCAGCTGCTGCCACAGCCTCTTCCGTCCTAGTGGCGATTGGCTGCAGCTCCACGTCGGTGGTGTCACGGGTGAGGCTCTTCTGTTCATCAGCGCGGACCGACACTTCTACCAAGTCGTCTAAGAACGCCCGCACGACGTCATTCGCAGGCTCTTGCCAAGTTGGGGCGATTCCGTGCGAATTGCACAACGGCATCATCACGCGGATCCGATCGAGCGAAGAATTGTTGCACAACGGAACAACGCTCCTCGGCAACGTGAATGGATGCTGAGGATCGCGTTTGAACAGCTCCAGGAGCATCGCATCCAGCTCCAGGACGGTGAAGTTGAAATTGAGGCCCGGGCGCAACCTCATGATATCCGCCGAGTTCTTAAACTCCCAGGCGGGCCTCCCCCTCTCCTGCAGGGGGGCGATGCGGCGACGAAGGAAATCTGCGCCAACGGCGCCTACAGTGAGCCCGGCAAGCCTGAGGCGAAGGATTCGGGTGACGGCGATCTTCAGCCTATCGTCTTCTAGGGCCACGTTGCTCCAATCGTTTCCATGCACTATTAGGGCTTGGCGCACGGCAGTAAATGGCTGCGGGTTCTCCTCGACGATCCAGCACCACTCTGCTCTCCACACCTCCCACTTGCTGCGGAGCTCACCCTCCAGATATGCTTCCTTCTTGCCGACTCTCAAGATCCAAGCGATTCCGCCGGCAAGAGGCTCTCCTCTCTCAACCCGGGGCATGAAGAAGTGGCGAAAAAGGGCTACATTGGGATGGACTCCGACAGAGTTTTCGCAGAGATGTGCAAAACTGCCATGGTCAGAACGGCGTTGGGGGTGAAGTCAAGGAGGCGGAACCCGTAGGTGTTCATAATGTCGCAGAAGAATTCAGAAAAAGGCGGGCAGAGCCCGCAGTAGAAGAACAACGCGAAGAAGGGGTACCCGCTTGGAGCCAGTTCCGAAGCGGCAGCCG
Organism: Triticum aestivum; assembly: GCF_018294505.1. Lineage (NCBI taxonomy): Eukaryota > Viridiplantae > Streptophyta > Magnoliopsida > Poales > Poaceae > Triticum > Triticum aestivum. The sequence goes on from NC_057798.1 coordinate 214,207,849, forward strand.
GGAGTACCCTCATGCGCGGATGCGCTCGCGTCTCCGTCGACCAGAAGAGGTAGTAGTACTCCCTCAGCTCCTGCGCACCAAGCTGAGGGGGGAAGAGGGCCCGCTCCTTCCGCAGCGCTGCGAGCCGCTGCGCCTCGGCCGACTTCACGCCCTTCCCCTTGTCGGCTTTTGGAGCCATGGCGGAAGTGGTGGGGGAGGTCGACGGCGTTGGTGATGCTGGTGGCAAAGGGGGACGGAGCGCTGCTCTCTCTCAGCTTCGAGAAGAAGGGGGGGAGCGGCGGAGATTTGTGAAAATGGAGAAGCAACCGGCGAGATGGGCGAACTGCCCCTGTTTCCCCTGCTTATAAAGAGGGAGGGGGCGGACGTTTCGCCCTTCCGAATAAAGAATCCACCCACGATCTCTCCCACGATGCCGCATTCGACGCGTGCCGTTGGGGAGGGCGCGGTGGATGCGGAGTAAGATACGGCGTAACCCAGGCCGCGTGTGCCTGTGCCCTGTTCTAGGCCTGGCCCAACAGCTCTTGGCACCATGTGTGGCCCAGGCCCGGGGGCTCCTGTCGGTGTACTAGAGTAGGGGTACCCTAGTATCCCGAACTTGTGCACGGGCAGTTGCAGCGCCCCGCGACAAGGCTTGCCGGGTGACCACCAAGGTCCTCCGTGGTTCCTTTGGAGCCATTCAAGAACAAAGTATTCAAGCCAAGGAGACAAGGCCCCAGCAAGAGGAGCTTGCCGGGAAGGCCGACCGAGGCATCTCAAGGAACTTGCCGCGACGCGTCACGCGTCCCGGCAAGATCCGGTGAGCGACAAGCTTCCGGACGCGACAAGACAACGACCGCGGCAAGACGCTTGCCGCGGCAAGCGGCCACTCTGTGCCCACGCTCCAGCGCATCCACCAACGTGTCGCCCTGGGGGCCTTTCCAGGCACACGTGGCGGGAGGCTGTGCAGCCAGCGGTGCGCGGTGGCATGCGATGCTGACAAGATCGCCATCGTGGCAAGCGGTGGCGCCCCTGACGGTCCTTTTTTGCACTGTTTGGGCAACACAGACGGGCATTTAATGCCCTTGTCCCCTGCCATCAGGTTTAGGTAGGATACACTGTACAGGTAGCTGTACCAACCACCTCTCTTTTTACGTTTTTACCCTTGTTTACGTTGCCACCTGTCGGTGACCCCTTGAGCATATAAAAGGAGGCCCATGCGCAACGTAGAGGGAGGTTCGGCTCGGTTCGGAAGCCAGAAACACACTCACGCTCGGTCTCGTTAGCCGCTCGTGTGTACTGTAGCACCCAGCGCTCCCGAGCAAGAACACAATACAATCAGACAAGCAGCAGTAGGAGTATTATCTCTCCGGAGAGCTCCGAAGCTGGGTAAACTGCTCGTGTGCTTCGCCTCGATCTGCTCTTCATGCGACCTTCGCCCCCACTGAACCGAAAGGGGCTCGGTCCGCCGGTCCCATAGGTGTTCGTGGATCAGTTTCCCCGACACCCACGAAGGACTTGCCTTACTCGGGTAGATCTTCACGAAGTAAGCAATCTCCTTGCCCTTACAAACTTATTGGTTCAACTCCACAACTTGACGGAGGCTCCCAAGCGACACCTAACCAATCTAGCTAGGAGACACCACTCTCCAAAAGGTAATAGACGGTGTGTTGATGATGAACTCCTTGCTCTTGTGCTTCAAATGATAGTCTCCCCAACACTCAACTCTCTCTCCCCCAGATTTGGCTATGGTGGAAAGATGATTTGAGTGGAAAGCAACTTGGGGAAGGCTAGAAATCAAGATTCTTGTGGTGGGATTGGAATATCTTGATCTCAACACATGAGTAGGTGGTTCTCTCTCAGAAAATGTATGGTGGAAGTGTAGGCAATTTCTAATGGCTCTCTCACATATGGAGAAGGGGGTGGAGGGGTATATATAGCCTCCACACAAAATCCAACCATTACACACATTTGACCCAACTCGGTGAGACCGAATAGCTAAACTCGGTGAGACCGATTAGTTCAAAATGTGAATGTTAGGAATCTCGGTGAGACCGACTGGAACAACTCGATGGGACCGATGTGTTAGTGTAGGACCTTGAAGTATGTCTAGAGGGGGGGTGATTAGACTACTTGACCAATAAAAACTTGACCTTTTCCCAATTTTAGAGTTTGGCAGATTTTAGCTACTTTAGGACAAGTCAAGCAATCATCACACAATTCAAGCAAGCATGGAAAGAGTGTATAGGCAGCGGAAATTAAAGCATGCAACTTGCAAGAAAGTAAAGGGAAGGGTTTGGAGGATTCAAACGCAATTGGAGACACGGATGTTTTTGGCGTGGTTCCGATAGGTGGTGCTATTGTACATCCACGTTGATGGAGACTTCAACCCACGAAGGGTAACGGCTGCACGAGTCCACGGAGGGCTCCACCCACGAAGGGTCCACAAAGAAGCAACCTTGTCTATCCCACCATGGCCATCGCCCATGAAGGACTTGCCTCACTAGCGGTAGATCTTCACGAAGTAGGCGATCTCCTTGCCCTTACAAACTCCTTGGTTCAACTCCACAATCTTGTCGGAGGCTCCCAAGTGACACCTAGCCAATCTAGGAGACACCATCTCCAAGAAGTAACAAATGGTGCGTTGATGATGAACTCCTTGCTCTTGTGCTTCAAATGATAGTCTCCCCAACACTCAACTCTCTCTCATAGGTTTTGGATCTGGTGGAAAGAAGATTTGAGTGGAAAGCAACTTGGGGAAGGCTAGAGATCAAGATTCATATGGTAGGAATGGAATATCTTGGCCTCAACACATGAGTAGGTGGTTCTCTCTCAGAAATGGTAAGTTGGAAGTGTAGGTTCGTTCTGATGGCTCTCTCCACGAATGAAGAGGAGGTGGAAGGGTATATATAGCCTCCACACAAAATCTAATCGTTACACACAATTTACCAAACTCGGTGGGACCGAATCATTAAACTCGGTCAGACCGATTTAGTAAACCTAGTGATCGTTAGTGATTTTCGGTGGGACTGACATGCATCTCGGTGAGGCCGATTCGGTTAGGGTTAGGGCATAACATAATCCCGGTGAGACCGATTACACAAACTCGGTGAGACCGATTTGGTAATAAGCTTTCCAGAGAGTTGGCCAGGTAAACTCGGTGGGACCGATTTGCTCTTTTTGGTGAGACCGAAATGTTACAAGAAGGAAACAGAGAGTTTACATTACAATCTCGGTGGGACCGATCGCTCACTTCGGTTAGACCGAAACGTTACGAAGGGAAACAGAGAGATTGCAACCCCATCTCGGTGAGACCGAGATCCCTATCGGTAAGACCGATTTGCTTAGGGTTTGTGGCAGTGGCTATGACTTTTGGAATCGGTGGCGCCGGATAGGAAGAATCGGTGTGACTGATTTTGGCTTTGGGTTTAGGTCATTTGTGGATGTGGGAAAGTAGTTGAGGGTTTTGGAGCATATCACTAAGCACATGAAGCAAGAGGCTCATTAAGCAACACCTCATCCCTCCTTGATAGTATTGGCTTTTCCTATAGACTCAATGTGATCTTGGATCACTAAAATGTAAAATGAAGAGTCTTGAGCTTTTGAGCTTGAGCCAATCCTTTGTCCTTAGAATTTTGAGGGATCCACTTTCATCATCCATGCCATGCCATTCATTGAGCTTTCCTGAAATAATAGTCTTGGAATAGCATTAGTTCAATGAGCTATATGTTGTTATGAATTACCAAAACCACCTAGGGATAGTTGCACTTTCAGTTAGGGCTTTAGGGAAAACATCATCTCGGTGGCACCGATTGCATCAACTCGGTGAGACCAAAGTGAAGCAATAGGGTAACAAGGAGAATGTCAAGCCAACTCGGTGAGACCGAATGCATAACTCGGTGAGACCAAAATAAATGCAACAAGTCACAGAGCGTTGGCAAGGCCATCTCGGTGAGACCGAGACCCCTATCGATGAGATCGAACAGTTAGGGTTTCTGGGAGTGGCTGTGTCATATGAACTCGGTGGTGCCGGATACAAAGAATCGGTGGGGCCAAGTTTGACTTTAGGTTTTGGACATATTTGGAGGAGAAAGTGGCTGAGGGCTTTGGAGCAATATCACTAAGCATTTGAGCAAGCAAGCCATTAAGCAACACCTCATCCCCTTTTAATAGTATTGGCTTTCCTATGGACTCAATGTGATCTTGGATCACTTAAAATAAAATGAAGAGTCTTGAGCTTTTGCCAATATGTGTCCTTAGCATTTTGAAGGGGTTCCACATCCTTTTGTCCTTTCCACGCCATTGTTTAACTTGTCTGAAATACACTAGATAAAAGCATTGGTCCAACAGGAGATATGTTGACATTAATTGCCAAACTCACCCAGGGAGCACATGTGCTTTCAAGTATAAACAAATAGAAGAATTCAAGTTATGGTTTCAAGACAAGATCATGGTAAGCTCATGTTGGGTTTCGGTTGATCAAGTCTTGAAGCAAGCAACTAGAGTGGAGAATTCATTGTGCCTCTCAAGAGATTATGATGGAGTTTTTAGAAGAGCAAATGATGACCAATATGATATTCATAGTGAAACTTGATATGGTCATGAAGGAGTCTTTGATGATCTCTTTATTGAAGCAATGAAGGGAAATGAAGAATTCATTATGGCTTTCAAGAAACCAAGATGGGGCATGAAGTAAATATGTTGGTTGACCAAGATTAAGCTTGACGATTATCTTGATGGTCAACTCACAAGCGCAAACAATGTACTGATACATCTCCAATGTATCTATAATTTTTGATTGTTCCATGCTGTTATATTATCATTCTAGGATGTTTTACAATCATTTTATAGCAACTTTATATCATTTTTTGGGGACTAACTTATTGACATAGTGCCCAGTGCCAGTTGATGTTTTTTGCTTGTTTTTTACTTTGCAGAATATCAATACCAAACGGAGTCCAAATGCCATGACACTTTTTGGAGATATTTTTGGACCAGAAGACACCTTGGGGGCCAAGAAAGTACTAGAGGGGAGGCCCATGGGGGCACAACCCACCAGGGCATGCCCAGTGGGGTTGTGGTCCCCACGGAGCCCCCTGCACCGGCTCTTCTCCCTATAAATTCCTAGATATTCCAGAAACCCTAGGGGAGACGTCGGAACACAATTCCAGCAGCCTCAAGTTCCAGAACCACAAGATCCAATCTACACCATCACGGAGGGGTTCATCATCCTCATTGGTGCCTCTCCGATGATGAGTGAGTAGTCCACCATAGACCTACGGGTTCGTAGGAAGTAACTAGATGGATTTCTCTCTCTCTTTTGATTCTCAATACAATGGTCTCTTGGAGATCTATTTGATGTAATGACTTTCTGCGATGTGTTTGTTGGGATCCAATGAAGTTTGAGTTTATGATCAGATCTATATCCATGAAAGTTACTTGAGTTTTCTTTGATCTCTTATATGCATGATTACTTATAGCCTCACATTTATTCTTCGAATCTTTGGTTTAGTTAGGCCGACTAGATCGATTTTTCTTGCCTTGGGAAGAGGTGCTTTGTGATGGGTTCGATCTTGCGGTGTTCTTTCCCAGTGATAGAAGGGGTGGCAAGGCACGCATGTATCGTTGCTACTAAGGATAACAGGATGGGGTATATTCCTACATGAATAGATCTTGTCTACATCTTGTCATCGTTCTTATTGCATTACTCCATTTCTCCATGAACTTAATACACTAGATGCAAGCTGGATAGCAGTCGATGTGTGGAGTAATAGTAGTAGATGCAGAATTGTTTCGGTCTACTAATCTTGGAAGTGATGCCTATATAGTGATCATTGCCTGGATATTGTCATAATTATTTGATCTTCTATCAATTGCCCAACAGTAATTTGTTTACCCACCGTATGCTATTTTCTCGAGAGAAGCCACTAGTCTATCTTTTATCATATTGCTTTCAGATCTATTTTTATTCGCTTTTATTTTTAGATCTGTTATTCTAAAAACCTAAAAATACCTTGATGCATTATTTTTTATTTATTTTATTTGTGTTATTGCGAGATCTATTTATCCAAAATCATACAAAACAATCTATCTTTTGCCCGGGGAGGGATTGACAACCCTCTTACGCATCGGGTTGCAAGTATTTGTTCTTTGTGTGGAGGTACCGTTTACATAGCTTGGCCTGGCCTCCTACTGGATTGATACATTGGTTTCATAGCTGAGGGAAGTACCTACCATAGCTATACTGCATCATCCCTTCCTCTTTGGGGAAATACTGACGTAGTTTCAAGCAACATCAAAAGGAATTTCTGGTGTCTTTGCTGGGGAGGATCAAGAAGATATATCAGGTTCCTAATCACAAATCTCATCTCTTTGCAATTTACATTATTTTCCATTTGCCTCTCGTTTTCATCTCCCCCACTTCACGACAGTTGCCGTTTTATTTGCCTTCTTTCCGTTTGCCTTTTTCATGTCAGATCTCTTGTTTGCTTGTGTTGCCACGTGTCTTCTATTTGCTTGCATCTTTGCTTGCTAAAAATTTATTGATATGGATACTCATCCACTTGCTAATTATTTCAAAATACCTAGTTATGATGAACCGATTGCTAGTGAGCTGAGTGCTCTAGATTGTTCATGAGGTTTTGCTTGAAATTCGTGAATCTGAAAATTGTGATGAAGTGCTAAAAGAAGAAATTTATGAAGTGATTCACGATAGCTCCTTGAATGAAAAGCATGATTGCAATGATGTTATTATAAAGTCTTTTAATGTCAATTGTGCTAATAATATGCAAAACCCTAAGCTTGGGGATGCTAATTTTGCTATATCCACTACTTATTGCAATGATCATGATTGGGGTGATTCTTCTTATGATCTTGAAAATTTATTTAAGCCTCATGATGAATATGTTAGTGATAATAATGCTTGCAATAATATTGAAAGTGGGTTTGGAAGAGCGTCAACTTTAGGTAAAAATAGTCCCACATATTTGGAGAGTGTTAAATCTTATGGATTTTTTTATGAAAGTGGGTTTGGAGAGGTCATGACTTTAGTTGATGTTAATCCCACTATCTTGGAAGATTATAAAACTTTTATGCATGTGGATCATGAAGAGAAAAATTTATATGATAGCTATATTGTTGAGTTTGATTATGATCCTACATGTAATTATTATGAGAGAGGAAAATATGGTTGTAGAAATTTTCATGTTGCTAAGTTACCTCTATTCATGTTGAGATTGTCTATGTTTTATTCTTCTTCCTTGCATATGCTAGAAATTGCTCGTCTTGATAAATTGTTTACTTATAAAATTCCTATGCATAGGAAGAGATTTAGACTTAAATGAGTTTGTCACATGTTTCATGATGCTTTCTTTGTGTTTTAGTTGTTATCTTTCATGTGAGCATCATTAAAATTATCAATGCCTAGCTAGGGGCATAAAACGATAGCGCTTGTTGGGAGGCAACCCAATGAATAAAATTTATTTTTGCCATTTTCTTTCTGCTCTAGAGTGTTTGAACAATTATGCTACTATTTTAATTTTGTTTTGTATGTTTTTGTTAGTGTTTGTGTCAAGTAAAGCCTTTAGGATCATGTTTGGTGATAGTTGATTCGATCTTCTTGAAAAACAGAAACTTTTGCGCCCAGTAGCAGAATTTTAGAAAATCACAGAAATGTGCTTTTGCTCTGAATTTTTACACAAGATTGATATACAAATTTTCTACGTTCTCCATTTTTCATAATTTTTGGAGTTACAGAAGTATGGAACTATTCGCATCTTTACAGACTATTCTATTTTTGACAGATTCTGTTTTCGTTGCATTGTGTGCTTATTTTGATGAATCTATGGATTGTATCGGGGTGTATAAGCCATGTTAAAGTTAGAATATAGTAGGTATAATGCAATAACAAAATTGGAATGGGTTTGCAACAATATTTAAAGTATAGATTGGTTTTCTTATACTAACGTATCTCACGAAGGTTTTGTTAAGTTTTGTGTTATTGAAGTTTTCTAGTTTTGGGTGAGATCACGATGGATAAGGAATAAGGAGTAGAAATAGCCTAAGCTTAGGGATGACCCATGGCACCCCAAGATAATATTAAAGGAGAAACAAGCAACTAAGCTTGGGGATGCCCCAGAAGGCATCCCATCTTTTTTCTAACAACCATCGATATTTTACTTGGAGCTATATTTTTATTCGTCGCATATCATGAGTTTTGCTTGGAGCGTCTTTTGTTATATGAGTCTTTGCTTGTTTTGATTTTTAATTTGTCACAAGTATCCTTGCTGGACACACCTATTTGAGAGCCAAAATTATACTATGATTTGTTAGAATTGCTCTATATGCTTTACTTAAAAAATTGAGCTATGGAATTGCTCTAGTGCTTAACTTATATCTTTTTGAGCACGGTGTGCTTTATTGTTTTTGAAGAAATACTCTCATGCTTCACTTAGATTTATTTGAGAGTTAGTGATCTTTTGAAGAAATTCTCTCATGCTTCACTTATATTATTTTGAGAGATGAAAATCTCTATGCTCATGTTCTTCACTTAAATTTATTTGAGCTTGTCAAAGCAATTACAACATATGAAACTAGTCCCAAAGTGATAGATATTCAAGAGGGATATAATAAAAACTTTCATGAAGATAATTGGAAAAATTAAACTTGATTCTTTGTAATAGTTTTGAGATATGATGATAATAATATGTGGGTTATGTTGGTGAGTAATTATGCTTTAGTAAGAATATTGGTGTTAAGGTTTGTGATTCCCTATGCAAGCACGAAAGTCAATAGTCATGCAATGAAATTACATCCTACTTGTGATGCATTATTCGGTGTTAGTTATGCTTAATGCTCATTTATGAGATTTTTCGTTTCTTGGTTGGTTGCTTCTCAATCTTTTTGCTACCCTTCACTTGTACTAAGTAGAAATACTACTTGTGCATCCAAAATCCTTAAACCAAGTTTAGCCACATGAGCCACCATACCTACCTATATGCGGTATTTGTCTGTGCCATCTCTAATTTTCAAAAATGAATTTCCTTTTTTTGTGCCCGTACCACTCATGAAGCGGCAGGGGGTGGCTAATATTTTCTAGCTAGATGTGTTATTCTCAAGATGAGTGTTTATTCACTTGCCATTGCACGAGAGTACGTCGGTAATAGGGATGCCCAGTCCTAAAATGAAAAATGAATTTACTTTATGTTGTTAAATAATAAATTCCTTGAAAAATGTTGGTATGGATGGTACCCATGGATACGGCTAGCCGAGTGTGAAAGAATGGTGGAAAAAGGAATAAACTTTATTTTCTGTTTGGGAACTGCCTATGATATATCTAGCATGGAAAGTGTTGAGAACTACTCGGTCGTTTTCGTTGACAGGAAAAGCATGCCTCTCAAAATATATATTTTTCCCAATTTAAGCTTTGAGCTCTGTCACCTCTACAAATTCCTACTTCCCTCTGCGAAGGGCCTATCTATTTACATTATGCAATTTTTATTTTTATTTGAGTCTCCATCTAAAGCACCAACTAAGGGGCACTATGATCGTACTTGAGCATTGGATGTAGATAATATTCAAGTGTGCTTCGTGAATGGATCAATGATTGAGCATGATGGGTTAGGGATAGCTTCCTTTAGTGTTGATATTTGAAAGACATGGTTGCCTGTTGATATGCTTGAGTATTGAAATCTTCATGTCAAAACTAGACTATTGCTTTGAACCATCTAAAAGTCCAAATGTCCATGCTACAAAAGAAAAAGAATATGTGATGAACATGTTAGGCAGCATTCCACATCAAAAATTCTGTTTTTATCATTTACCTACTCGAGGACGAGCAGGAATTAAGCTTGGGGATGCTGATACGTATCCAACATATCTATAATTTTTTAATTCTTCCATGCTGTTATGTTATCATTCTTGGATGTTTTACAATAATTCTATAGCAACTTTATATCATTTTTTGGGACTAACTTATTGACATAGTGCCCAATGCTAGTTGTTGTTTTTTGCTTGTTTTCTAATTCACAGAATATCAGTACCAAACAAAGTCCAAATGCCACAAAACATTTTGGAGATTGTTTTGGGCCAAAAGACACCTTGGGGGCCAAGAAAGTAGCAGAGGGGAGGCCCGTGGGGGGCACAACCCACCAGGACACGCCCAGGGGGGTTGTGATCCCCATGGAGCCCCCCTGCACTGCCTCTTGGCCCTATAAATTCCCAAATATTCCAGAAACCCTAGGGGAGACGTTGAAACACAATTCCAGCCGCCGCAAGTTCCAGAACCATGAGATCCAATCTACAACATCACGGAGGGGTTCATCCTCATTGGTGCCCCTCCAATGATGCGTGAGTAGTCCACCATAGACCTACGGGTTTGTAGGAAGTAGCTAGATGTCTCTCTCTCTCTCTTGATTCTCAATACAATGGTCTCTTAGAGATCTATTTGATGTAATGACTTTTTGCGGTGTGTTCGTTGGGATCCGATGAAGTTTGAGTTTATGATCAGATCTATATCCATGAAAGTTATTTGAGTTTTCTTTAATCTCTTATATGCACGATTACTTATAGCCTCGTATTTCTTCTTCGAATATTTGGTTTAGTTAGGCCGACTAGATCGATTTTTCTTGCCATGGGAGGAGGTACTTTGTGATGGGTTCGATCGTGCAGTGTTCTTTCCCAGTGACAGAAGGGGCAACAAGACATGTACTGATAGTTTCTATTAAGGATAACAATATGGGGTCTATTCCTACATGAATAGATCTTGTCTACATCATGTCACCGTTCTTATTGCATTACTCCGTTTCTCCATGAACTTAATACAGTAGATGCATGCTGGATAGCGGTCGATGTGTGGAGTAATATCTACTATTAAAGGAGGATCGAACATCGTGATGGTTCGACCTCCTTCTTCGCATGTACAACAACCATCGATAAAAATATCTCAGCATCGCGCGAGGGCCGCTATCGCACTAGCCCAAAAACATGCCAACTCAGCCCACCTACGTGAAACTAATCCTTTTTTCCCATGATCGATCCCACTCCCTTTTATCCACACGAGCCTCACCATGCACCTGCTCCTTGGCCACGATCCCCACGAGCCCCTATCCTCACTTTCGATCCCCTCGATCAAGGGGTAATCTCCCTACGCGACCTCGAGAAGCCGCCGCCGCCGCCATCACCATCCCAGCAGGGCCGCTCCCGCCAGCCCTCGTGGGAGCTCGCCGTGCGCATGCCAAGACTTGGTCTCCGGCTCTCCACTACTAGCAGTAGTCGCCTGCTACCACGCCCCGGCCCTCCTCTGGTTCGTGGTCAGTGATGGTTTTAGCGAATCACGCCGTCCTAGACCTCCGTTGGAGTAAGGTGACGACCACCATCGCCTGGCTCTGCCACCATCTTTGGTCGATATGACGTACGCACTCATACCCATCGCGTCTCGCTCTTAGCTCCTTCCCGCTTCCGGCACACTCGCCCTGCCGGCCATCTGCGCGAAGCCGCCACCACCACTCCCTCATCTCTCTCTCCCTCTCGATCTCTCTCTCCCTCTCGATCCGATCGCTCTCTCAGTCGGACGCTGCTGCCTCTCTCTCGTCTCTGCTGATCTGATGACGGTGATGGGAGGAGGAGCAATGAGGTGGCGGATGGAGACGAGATCAAGAGGAGCACTGCAAGTAGCAGTGTCAACGGATTTGGCAGGGAGCAGAGTCAACGAAAGGTTGTTGGTAGCTGATCCGTCTGGGAGAAGAGCAGCCCGAGCCACGGCTGACCTCTTCCCTGCTTTTTTCTCTTGGGTGTTCCCCTTTTACTCTCGGGTGGCAACGAGTTTGATGGGTAGAGGAATTGCCTATCTCTTGTGGACTGGTTGGTTCTTCGCTGAGGAATGAACAGAGGAACTGATTATGTTTGCAAGTCTACTGAATTCTCCACTCAAGGTATGTATGATTGATCTTTGTGCTTATGTCGATCTATGACGATACAGATTTTGGTGACATACTATTTTTGTTATAAGTAAATAGGAGTGGTCATTAACAATCTATTGTTAGTTCTACAACCTATTACTTATATACATAAAACCTTTCAGATTGGATGGTCTTCGGTTGAATTTCAATAGTCCAAGGATTCTGTATTAGTACAAAATTTCAAAGAGATATGGCTCAGACATGGTCACAAGAATGAATGTGGAGTGGAAGGAGGAGCGGAGAGAAAGATGTCTCCCTCTCTCTCCGCCACAACTCACAAGTATGCATCTATTATCATTTTTTATCTAACCATGTCAGTATTTCCTTCTATCACTATTTCTGTCACAAGACAAGTTTGTTTCCATGATGTAATGTTCACAAGGGGATGCCCATTCTATACCTACACAATATTGTCTTCCATTTTATACCTGAATAAATATAGTGCAAGGTTACTTAATCTTATACTACAATTTTAGAATTTCCATGTATGTTTTTACAGGTTCAACACATGTTATTATTGCTAAAGTAGTCCAAACGTCATTGTACAGTGGACACCATTCTTTTAAATAATTAGTATTGTGGTATTTGTGTGGCACTAATCAATCAACATATAAAGCATTGTAATCACCTATAATATATTGTATGATAGAAAAGTTGAAACTTAAAAACAAGTAGGAACTATCGGTAGGTACTGAGTCCCAATAAATATATTTTGAACCTACTATCTTTGGGAGAAATATGTCATCATCTAAAGGTGTGGCAAAAAAAATTGATAGATAGGTCAAGAATAAGGAGCATAGGATGGGGACAAATTTTGTCCTCATGGTCCTGCAATATATTGTGTTAAGTTCCGTTTTCAAGGTTTTTATGGGATTCAAAAATAAGGACCATCAAAACGTGAACTCTCTTCTTTATCTACTGATGAAATATTCTTCCTTGCAGGTTATCATGTGAAGAATGACAAGAGAGGAGTTGGGCCATTTGGTACAGCTAGAAGTTAAAAAATGATCTTTGGTAAGTTTCCAAGATTGTTGTATGAGCTTAATAATAATAACGGGTTAAAGACGATTTCTTTTACGTTTTCAAGATTGTTGTATGAGCTTAAAAATTTAGAATAGTACTTAGCTTGTTACTAGGATTTAGTAGCACAAACAGATTTTTTACATGTCGTCTATAGGGAGTTCTCAATTATAAATGCAAGCAATTGTGTAGTAGTCAAGAATATCATCAAGGAACGTATATAGTTTAATAAGACATAATTACTTCTGTTTTTACTTGGATGCGGTGGAGAGTGGGGCGGTTGACGGGATTTAAAACATAGGGCGCCATGGTGGAGGTAGACCTCATCTGGTCCCGCTAGAAAATCAAGAGGGAAGGGGAGGTTGTGGCAGAAAAAGGGAAACGTGTGTCGTTGGGTGGTGTTTTGTTGGGCCCGCGTGTTTGAGATAAAATGGTAAATAGTCTGGACAACCACATTTCTCCTCCACATATGGTATGGATTTGGGAGAGCCTGAACTGTATTTTGGGGATCTTGTTGGGCGCCCGTTTGATGTCCAGATACGCGTGGACATATGTTCGACCTTGAAGACAACTTTAATCATTTGTTACGCACGGGCGTTCTACTAATAGTAGTAGATGCAGAATCGTTTCGGTCTACTAATCTTGGACGTGATGCCTATATAATGATCATTGCCTGGATATCGTCATAATTATTTGATCTTCTATCAATTTCCCAACAGTAATGTGTTTACCCACTGTATTCTATTTTCTCGAGAGAAGCCACTAGTGAAATCTACGGCCCCCGGGTCTATCTTTTATCATATTGCTTTCAGATCTATTTTTCTTCGCTTTTATTTTTAGATCTATTATTCTAAAAACACAAAAATATCTTGCTGCACTTTTTCTTTCTTTATTTTATTTTGTGTCATTGCAAGATCTATTTATCCAAAATCACATAAAACAATCTATCTTTTGCCCGAGGAGGGATTGACAACCCCTCTTATGCGCCGGGTTGCAAGTATTTCCTCTTTGTGTGCAGGTATGCTACCTCTTGAACACTGCGTTGGTTTTCCCTTGAAGAGGAAAGAGTGATGCAGCAAAGTAGCGTAAGTATTTCACTCAGTTTTGAGAACCAAGGTATCAATCCAGTAGGAGGCTCCTCAAAAGTCCCTCGTATCTACACAAACAAACAAGAACCTCGCAACCAACGTGATAAAGGGGTTGTCAATCCCTTCACGGTAACTTGCAAAAGTGAGATCTGATAGAGATAATACGATAAGATAAATACTTTTGGTATTTTTATGATATAGATTGGAAAGTAAAGATTGCAAATAAAAGTAGATTGGAAACTTATATGGTAAAGATAGACCCGGGGGACATAGGTTTCACTAGTGGCTTCTCTCAAGATAGCATAAGTATTATGGTGGGTGAACAAATTATTGTCGAGCAATTGATAGAAAAGTGCATAGTTATGAGATTATCTAGGCATGATCATGTATATAGGCATCACGTCCGCAACAAGTAGATCGAAATGATTCTACATCTGCTACTATTACTCCACACATCGACCGACTCATGCCTGCATCTAGAGTATTAAGTTCATAAGAACAGAGTAACACATTAAGCAAGATGACATGATGTAGAGGGATAAACTCAAGCAATATGATATAAACCCCATCTTTTTATCCTCGATGGCAACAATACAATACATGCCTTGCTGCCCCTGTTGTCACTGGGAAAGGAAACCGCAAGATTGAACCCAAAGCTAAGCACTTCTCCATTGCAGGAAAGATCAATCCAGTAGGCCAAACCAAACTGATAATTCGAAGAGACTAGCAAAGATAACCAATCACACATAAAATAATTCAGATGAGATTCAAATATTTCTCATAGATAAACTTGATCTTAAACCCACAATTCATCGAATCTCGACAAACACACCGCAAAAAGAGTTACATGGAATAGATCTCCAAGAAGATCGAGGAGAACTTTGTATTGAGATTCAAAGAGAGAGAAGAAGACATCTAGCTAATAACTATGGACCCAAAGGTATGTGGTAAAATACTCACAACTCATCGGAGAGGCCTTGGAGATGATGTAGAGGCCCTCCGTGGTTGATTCCCCCTCCGGCGGAGCACCGACGAAGGCTCGAAGATGGGATCTCGCGGATACAGAAGGTCGCGGTGGTGGAAATAGTTTTTCGTGGTGCTCCTTGATGTTTTCGGGGTACGGTGATATATATAGGCGAAGGAGGTAGGTTAGGGGAGCCACGAGGGGCCCACAAGGGTGGGGGCGCGCCTACCCCCCTAGGGCGCGCCCTCCTGCCTCGTGGCCGCCTCGGCTGCTTCTTGACGTCCACTCCAAGTTTCCTGGATTGCGTTTGTTCCAAAAAGATCGCTCCCAAAGATTTCATCCCGTTTGGACTCCGTTTGATATTCCTTATCTTCCAAACACTGAAATAGGCAAAAAAATAGCAATTCAGGCTGGGCCTCCGGTTAGTAGGTTAGTCCCAAAAATGATATAGAAGTGTAAAGTAAAGCCCATAAACATCCAAAACGGGTAATATAATAGCATGGAACAATAAAAAATTATAGATACGTTGGAGACATATCAAGCATCCCCAAGCTTAATTCCTGCTCGTCCTCAAGTAGGTAAATGATAAAAACAGAATTTTTGATGTGGAATGCTACCTAGCATAATTCTCAATGTAATTTTCTTTATTGTGGCATGAATGTTCAGATCCAAATGATTCAAGATAAAAATTCATAAAACATAAAAATAGTAATACTTCAAGCATACTAACAAGTAATCGTGTCTTATCAAAATAGCATAGCCAAAGAAAGCTCATCCCTACAAAATCATATAGTTAGGACATGCTTCATTTTCATCACATAAAATACTCCCATCATGCACAACCCCGGTTTCAGCCAAGCAATTGGTTCATACTTTTTAACGCGCTTCAGCTTTTCAACTCTTACGCAATACATGAGCGCAAGCCATGGACATAGCACTATATGTGGAATAGGGTGGTGGTTGTGAAGACAAAAAGGTAGAAGATAGTCTCACATCTACTAGGCGTATCAACGGGCTATGGAGATGCCCATTAATAGATATCAATGTGAGTGAGTAGGGATTGCCATGCAACGGATGCACTAGAGCTATAAATATATGAAAGCTCAACAAAAGAAACTAAGTGGGTGTGCATCCAACTTGCTTGCTCACGAAGACCTAGGGCATTTTGAGGAAGCCCATCATTGGAATATACAAGCCAAGTTCTATAATGAAAAATTCCCACTAGTATATGAAAGTGACAACATAGGAGACTCTCTATCATGAAGATCATGGTGCTACTTTGAAGCACAAGTGTGGAAAAAAGATAGTAACATTGTCCCTTCTCTCTTTTCTCTCATTTTTTTATTTGATTGGCTTCTTTGGCCTCTCTTTTTTATTTGGGCTTCTTTGGCCTCTTTTATTTTTTTATAAAGTCCGAAGTCTCATCCCGACTTGTGGGGGAATCATAGTCTTCATCATCCTTTCCTCACTTGGGACAATGCTCTAATAATGAAGATCATCACACTTTTATTGATTTACAACTCAAGAATTACAACTCAATACTTAGAACAAGTATGACTCTACACGAATGCCTCCGGTGGTGTATTGGGATATTCAATGAACGAAGAGTGACATGTATGAAAAATTATGGAGGTGGCCTTTGTCGTGGTTCTAAGTCTGACAGTAGTGTAGGGGGGTACGAATGGAGAGGCAAGGTCCTAGCTATGGAGTAGTTGTATACGCAAGAGATTTACGAGTTCAGGCCCCTCTCCGAGGAAGTAACAGCCCTACGTCTCGGAGCCCGGAGGCGGTCGAATGGATTATGTGTATATGAGTTACAGGGGTGCGAACCCTTTACACTGAGGAGGGGGGTGGCTTATATAGAGTTCGCCAGACCCCTCCGGCCCTCAGTTATGTAGGGTTTAAAGTACATTATGATCGGGAGTTACTGATAACGTCCCACATAAAGTGATATAATGACCATAAAAGCTACTTAATGACCGACCGTTTGCGTGCAGAGTGACTTTAGATCTCCTGGCAGTCGAGTGGTTGGCTTTATGGTCGAGTGTCTTCGAGTTCGTCGAGTGGAACATTTCTGATGGTCGATTGAAAGGTGGCTTCTTCTAGAGATGTCCTTGGAGAGGGTATCTTGGACAGGTCCATGACCCTACCCTAGGTACATAGCTTCATCATTAGCCCCCGAATGGATCGAGGTTTGAGTGGGGAAGGAGTTAAGAACTCTTCCGATCTATTTTTCGTGCTACGAGCATGTCTTGTTTTGGATCAATGAACTTAGGTGACGGCACCAACTTCTTTTTCAGTCGCCTTGATCCATTCTTTGTCTCCGTCGAGTGAATTTCTTTGCTTGGAGAACTCCGAACGACAGAGGGGAGGAGATCTTCCGTCTGACGATTCGCTCTGCAGCTCGCGGATTTAACGGGATTAGAATTTCGAGAAGCGCGCGGGGCGGAGGGGGCCGTGGTAATCGGATGGGATAAGGCAGGGGCGCCTCGATCTCCATGCCACCTTTTTCGCCACATATCGCGCGCGCGACTGTTGCGGGATTTGACAGGATCGCTCGGGCCCGCAAGTCAGTCACTCGGAAGTAACCTCATATAAGGCGCCAGACGGGGTTTTTCTGAATAGTGCGTTCTCATTTCCTCCTCCCTTCCTCGGACTTATCCACCATGTTCGCTCCCGTCTCAGTGCCGCTGCCCCATGCGCGTCTCGCCGGCGACGATGGTGAAAGAGAAGACAGCGGCCTTGGAGCGGTCGAAGAAAGCGACGACGAAGGTGAAGGGATGGCGACCAGTCGGGGTGGATCTTCATCGAGGGCCAGCCTGCTGCAAGGTTGGATCCAGGGCGACTGGATCTGCTCGACGATTCGTCAAGCAGATCTTGATGACCTGGCCAATGAAGGACTGATCCCCCATGGGTCGGCGCGGCTCCCGGGGAAGGAGTCTTAGCCGCAGCCTCAGGAGGGTGAGTGCGTTCTTTTGGCCACCCGTCTCGACCGTGGGTTTTCTTTGCCGCCTCACCCTTTCTTTTGGGGATTTCTGAATTTTTTTGGGGCGCAACTCCACCGCTTCACACCCAACACCATCGTGTACCTCGCTGCTTTCGTGTCTTTGTGTGAGAATTTCTTGGGTTGTCGGCCTCACTGGGGTCTTTTCAAGCACATTTTCACCTGTCGCTCCCAGACGGTGAAAAAGGCCAATCCGAGTGACGAGAGGACACAAGTGATTCAGATGTGTGGGGGTCTTGGGGTTCAAATGAGGGGGAAAAGTTCTTTTCCGGCCATGATCCTACCCGACTCAGTCCGTGGATGGCAGTCGACCTGGTTCTACTGCAGGGACCAGCCGACGCCAGGGCAGTCGACTGGACTCCCTCCTTTTTCCATGGACCGAGTGAGGAAGCCTTCCTCTTTGAAGGTGATCCCAGAAGAGAAGGCGCAGGTTAAGGTGCTGGTCGAATGTGTTGTCCAGCTTATCCGTGACGGGGTGACCGGCATGGACCCCTTGGAGGTCTTCCTCCGACGATGCATCCAGCCACTTCAAGCTCGAGACCATCCGATGTGGTTGTATTCTGGTACTGAGGACACCACTCGGATCTACCCGGAGGAGGTCGACGAGGCCACGCTGGAGAGGTGGCTGGCGGCCATCACAGGGAACAAAGACAACCCCCGAGGAGCCAGGAGGATTCCTCCACTCGACCAGTCATACGACGTAGACCAGGTCCAATTCTGCATCTCTGACTGTGATCTTGCTTTCTTCCTTCCGTTTGCTTACAATCAGTCGCCTGACCTTTGTCTTGTTTGTTGTCTTCTAGGCCACTATTGAGATGTACTCGATGCCCAACGGGGCGCAAGAACCAGCTGAGGAGGAGGAGGTGAGCGGAGGCGAAAGTGAGGAGTGGCGATCTGATAGTGAGGGGGAAGAGGATGACGACGACTCCAGTGAAGAGGAGGAGGAGGAAGTCGATCCTCCTCGTTCGGAAAGGAGATCCAAGCTCACCCACGACCCCGCGAATGAGCGTGGCAAAGCGGCTGCGCCTGTTGGGTAGTCGTTGAAGCACCCTCGGACGACCTCCCCGGCGTCGACTTAAAAAGCGCCGAAGCATCCACGAGCGGCATCATCAAAGCCGCCGAAGGCCTTGCCCAAGATGAGAATGATCGTCCCCACCATCTCCGGGTAATAATAGAATCTCAGTCGACTCGTTTAGCATGGATAGACTCTTGGTCGATTCACTGACTAACCGACTAATTTCTGAAATCTGTAGTGCTGCTACCTCCGAGAACTCTGCCGAGAACGAAGAGCAGGAAATGGAAGACGCTGTCACCTCCAACCTTGGTACGATCTCTGTAATTTTACTTTTGGTCGATTGGATTCTCGATTTTAACTTTGGATTTTTCCTGTAGCTCCTCCTCATGTCATTGATCTCCCTGATGACGACGACGAGGCGCCACCGAGGCCGAGGAGGAATAGAAAGGCGTCGGTTGCATCAGTACCTGAGATGCTGGTTCAGGAGGGTGGCAACATCACTCGGACTTCTGTGTCCTTCGCTGTGCCGCTGACGAGTGTTCGACCTTCGATGTTGACTGCTGACCCGCCTTCCCTTTTCGCCACACACCACGTCCCAGAGGACCAAGCGGGTGCTGCTAAGGAGGCTATACGCCAGGCGGGGATCATGATGGAGCAAGTGAAGGCGATCCGGGAAGCCAGCCAAGCGGCCTATGATGCCACCTCAGCCCTTCAGAGCAACGTCCAGGTTAATTGGTCACCGCCTGTTCTGTTAGGATATGCTATCTAAAAACTTTCTTTCCGAAGATCTTTGAATCTGTACACCCACTGGGTGTGTCGATTAAATTTTTGAATTGGTGGGGGCACGCTGAGTGCACCCACTAGGTGTAGTCCCCGAGACTATAGCTGACTGCTGGCAGTTGACTATACTCTTTATATTTTGAATTTCTTCACTCTAACTTCTTCACTCCTCTGGTCGGACCATGTCGAATGGAATCTTGGAACCAGTGGGGGCACGCTGAGTGCACCCACTGGGTGTAGTCCCCGAGACCATGGTCGACTGCTGGCAGTCGACTAAGGTCTGAAGAACCTCTTTTTTTATGAGACCATGGCTGACTGCTGGCAGTTAGCTATAGTGCTATAGTTTTAGGATCATAACCTCTTTGTCTCTTTCAGCCGACTGATCAGACCGAGTCGGTAGAACCAGTGGGGCACGCTGAGTGCACCCACTGGGTGTAGTCCCCGAGACTACTGTTGAATATTTTGATTCGGCTGTAGTCTTAGAAATGCTACAATTTTTCTCTTAGTCACTCAGAAGCAACCTATCTTTGATGTCTGTCGACTGACCCTTTGCAGAAATCTTGCGAGCTTGTGGCTCGCTATACTAAATTGGAAAACAAACATATCCAGCTCGATCTTGACTTGAAGCTTGTTTAGGAGAACTTTACGAAGGCAAAAGATGAAGTGAAAGGTATGTTTGGTGAGAATCTTGACGACTGTCTTTATCTTTCTGTCCAGTCCTGATTCTGATCTCATTGTCACTTTGCAGATAAACTGAAGGAGGCTCTGAAGAAGAAGGACCATGACCTTGCCGAGGCACAGAAGGCGGCTTCGGACAAAACGAAGCTTGCGGAAGAAAAACTAGCTTCAGTCGGCAAACTTGAAGAGGAGAACGCCAATCTGAAAGCTGCTCTCGAGGCGGCCAACAAGGAGGTCAACCGTCTGAAGAATGATAAGATAGCTCTGAGTGACAAGGCTAGCGAACTGGCGGGGAAGAAGAATGATCTGGAGGCTTATCTGGGAGGGCTCGCCAAGAAGTTATTCATCATGCTTGAAGGTGATCTCGTCTATCCGACTGACTTGTTATCGTTGACTCGTCATAGAACTGTTGGCTTAACTTCGAATTGCGTTTATAGAATTCTGCCAATACTTCGAGGAGGAGACTAGTCGAGTGGAGACAGGCTTGGACCCCATTAACTCTCCCATGAAAGATGAAGCCGCTATGAACGTGCTCCGACTGGAGTCTCGTGTTGCTGGAGTTTTTGACTACCTTGCTCGACTGAAGGTTGCGGTGTCACGAATCGACACGACACTCTGGCCGGGAGAGACGCTCCAAAATGACCTCGAGTCTCTAATGACTTGACTGAATGATGTTCCAGGCCGAGTGCAAGAATGGAAAAAATCTTCTGCCAGGTGCGGTGCTGATGTTGCTCTGTCCCTGGTCCATGTTCACTGCAAGGATGCGCGAGAGGACAAACTGGTGTCCATCAAAGTGGCCAATACCAAGAAGCATGACTTCCAGTCCTTCATGGAGACCTTCATTGCTGCTGCCACTCGGATCGCTGACGGAATCGACCTGGACCAGTTTGTCGCGCCTTCCAGTCCTCCACCCGAGGAGTGAGAAAAACTTCTATGCTTTGCCTTAAATTTGTCTCGGAATGCCGAGTGGTTTTGTAACCGATAAACTTTTACAGGCTTGATGCCTGAGCACTTCTGAATCTGTAGGACGTTATCTGAACTTGGATTATCGTTGAATATGTTTGCATTTGCCTTCGAGTGAACTTTGATCTTCACTCGGAATATACTTTAATGCTTGAGACGCGGCTCTGAGGTGGAAAGATCCAGTCGACCTACACTTCATCGCTCTTGCAGGTAGAGATGGAGCACAGATTGTAGTCGACCTGCGCCCTTGCGGATCGGGACGGAACGCACGTTGTATTTGTGGCGTAGCTCCGAAGGAGAAGGTAGCAGTCGACCTGCACCTCGTTGTCCTTGCAGAGTGCACATTGTATTTGTGGCGTAGCTCCAAAGGAGAAGGTAGCAGTCGACCTGCACCTCGTCGTCCTTGCAGAGCGCACATTGTATTTGTGGCGTAGCTCCGAGGGAGAAGGTAGCAGTCGACCTGCACCTCGTCGTCCTTGCAGAGTGCACATTGTATTTGTGGCGTAGCTCCGAAGGAGAAGGTAGCAGTCGACCTGCACCTCATCGTCCTTGCAGAGCGCACATTGTATTTGTGGCGTAGCTCCGAGGGAGAAGGTAGCAGTTGACCTGCACCTCGTCGCCCTTGTAGAGCGCACATTGTATTTCTGGCGTAGCTCCGAGGGAGAAGGTAGCAGTTGACCTGCACCTCGTCGCCCTTGCGGGTCGGAATGGATTTCTTACTTAGGCGAGTACTTGGACTGCAGCTAAGCCTCCGAGTGGGAGGGTTGCTCTCCACTCGGTAGGATTTTTGAATACTTAGGCGAGTACTGGACTGCACCTAAGCCCCCGAGTTGGAGGTTTGCTCTCCACTCGGTAGGATTTTCAAATACTTAGGCGAGTACAGGACTGCAGCTTAGCCCCCGAGTGGGAGGTTCGCTCTCCACTCGGTAGGATTTTCAAATACTTAGGCGAGTACTGGACTACAGCTAAGCCCCCGAGTGGGAGGTTTGCTCTCCACTCGGTGGGATTTTCAAATACT